>NW_027196133.1:65000-107090 GCF_038502225.1 Cherax quadricarinatus | reverse complement strand
TGTGATCCTTTATTGACAACGTTTCGCCCACACAGTGGGCTTTTTCAAGTCACAAACAGATCTACCTGGGTTGGAAGGTACGCGATTATTTATAGACAGGTTCAGAATGCTGAGGTCAGGTGGAGAAAGCTGCATCTGATGATGTACCGAGTGGGGTTATAGAGTCTAAAATCTTGGGTAGCTTGTTTCTCCCTTGTTTCCCCCTTCCAAGCTACCCAAGATTTTAGACTCTATAACCTCACTCGGTACATCATCAGATGCAGCTTTCTCCACCTGACCTCAGCATTCTGAACCTGACTATAAATACTCGCGTACCCTACATAATAACACAGGTGATACGAAGATCACAATGTATAACATAATAACACCAGAAATAGACACAGAGATAACACTTTTATATGAACGAAAATGCAGAAAACTCAAATAAGAATATAAAAAAGCTATGACATTTAAATAGACGAATTGAAAAACATTAAGTAGCCTCTCCATGGTAGTTTAGGTAGAGGAGTTCTTCTCTTCTGTCTGGACTATGATTCTAGCCTGTCCGGGTGGTCGTATTTACTGGGCACAGATTTATTTCTGTGTGTCCTCCCCAGTAATTACATCTGCTTGTATATACTGATATTTAAACACTTGTGTTGTAATATCATATATGGTCAGTGCTTCATGGAGTTGCTGCATTTGAAGAGTTAAGTTCCTCTCTGAGGAAATGCTGTGTTTGGGCTTCACAGCTCTTAACGTCCCCCTCAAATGATAGAGTTAATGTCAAGGAGTGTAAACACTGACTGATCTAACCGCTGTAACATTAAAAGTTTATTCTGAAACTTGTCTTGTAAACTGTACTCTGCATTGCCTTTTTTCATATTCATAACGAGAGAACACAATATTACTGGAACCTGATGTGTTGTCGTTAATAATTCAACATTCACTTTTTTTTAAGAACACTTAATTAACTACAAGTCTATTTAGAAATAACGGATCTTCATAACTTTAACATTCCAATGATTATTAAAAGCTGTTATATACACACACTTGTCTCCAATTACATCTACGAGCGGAAATTCATCTTTTTGAATCTCATCAAGTAGAAGTTTCAAAATAGATTTAGTGATTTAGTGTCTGAGATAATTAAAATATGCAAATCTATGAAAGAATAACTCAGAACAAGTGGCTGTTAAATGTCAAGATTAAATATAACAATATGAATATATTAATAAACAGAATATATTATATTATATACTATTATATTATATAATGTAATATATTATAAACAGAAAAGTAGACGGTAGGGTCGAACCTTTGTCCCGAGAGTAACATTTACAACAGATGTACCTGTTAATCTCAAGACCACAGTTCGAGCCTCCCGTCCACCGTTTTGTTTTTTCTTCGACAGTCATTTATTATAACTTAAATTGAGTTCATATTAATAGATGGCTAAATTAGCTAACCAGTTAAAAATAAAGAAACGGTGACAATAGTAGGTGGCTGTAATATGAATTCAAGCAATATATTGCGTCTGGTATGACAGTGATGGAGTAAATGATGATGCAAGTGTTTCTTATTTCTCGGGTGACCCTACCTCGGTGGGAAACGGCCCATGTGTTAATTAAAAATAAATATTATATAAAATTATAACTCGGAGCAGTTGAATCAGTGACCTTTTACACACTTAAGGGTGTATAACAGGTATGAAAAGAGGCAGACAGTGTGTAACCACAACAGTACAATAAAAAATACCTGTAATATTATGGGGAATAAATCAATAAAACGTGACTCAATGGCCCAAGTATAAATTAAAAGAACGTGACTGCCACTCTGGCAATGATCAATGACTCCATGAGGAAGTGACACTATATGGGCACATAAATTTTGTAGATTTAACCTAGGATTACACTAATTTATTCCTGATCAGAAGATATATCCATTTTTTATGGAAACTAATTTGTTTAATAGAGTTATCATACGAAGGGTCCGAAAATTCTCCTTTTCTAGGGTTGTAATTTTTGTATTTGACCTAGACCTTAAATCTTCATTAGAGTACAAAACAAATTCTGGCCACAAAATAGAGCGAAACACCAACGTCAAAGACCTGGGATTGATCATGTCGGAGGATCTCACCTTCAAGGACCATAACATTGTATCAATCGCATCTGCTAGAAAAATGACAGGATGGATAATGAGAACCTTCAAAACGAGGGATGCCAAGCCCATGATGACACTCTTCAGGTCATTTGTTCTATCTAGGCTGGAATATTGCTGCACACTAACAGCACCTTTCAAGGCAGGTGAAATTGCTGACCTAGAAAATGTACAGAGAACCTTCACCGCGCGCATAACGGAGATAAAACACCTCAATTACTGGGAGCGCTTGAGGTTCCTGAACCTGTATTCCCTGGAACGCAGGCGGGAGAGATACATGATTATATACACCTGGAAAATCCTAGAGGGACTAGTACCGAACTTGCACACGAAAATCACTCACTACGAAAGCAAAAGACTTGGCAGACGATGCAACATCCCCCCAATGAAAAGCAGGGGTGTCACTAGCACGTTAAGAGACCATACAATAAGTGTCAGGGGCCCGAGACTGTTCAACTGCCTCCCAGCATACGTAAGTGGGATTACCAACAGACCCCTGGCAGTCTTCAAGCTGGCACTGGACAAGCACCTAAAGTCGGTTCCTGATCAGCCGGGCTGTGGCTCGTACGTTGGATTGCGTGCAGCCAGCAGTAACAGCCTGGTTGATCAGACTCTGATTCACCAGGAGGCCTGGTCACAGACCGGGCCGCGGAAGCGTTGACCCCCGGAACTCTCTCCAGGTAAACTCCAGGCCTACTATTTTTATTCATATTTATACAAAATAACAAGAAAAATACAAGTTGATAAAAGTAAGTTTGACATTGGTCCAAGTCGGACCGAAACGTCGTCATGAACTTCTCTCTCTGCTATGTGCGGGTTATTTGTGTATTGTTCCAGTCACGGTATTGTATCTTTTTGTTGTTTATAAGTTTGACAATTTTGCGACAGTAATAATACATTAATCATCAATTAATACATAAGAGAATATATTGGTTAAGTGAAATATAATGCACCATGCATGGATTTTTTTTTCTAAAATGACTCAACCCTCGGCCTTAATAACGTCACTTGCAACGCTTCCTCGCTGACCAGTCTAAACTCAGTTTAAATCTGTCTCAGATGTTACTAAAATAAAAGTCAATATATAATTTAGTTCATTGTCGTGATGTATTGTGTTGTTATTACTGCTTAAGACTATAAATGCAACAGAAATAATAGTATTTCTTACCTTAAATTTTGGATGCTGGTGTTAGTTATAAATTATTGCTTCTAGTTACACTTTATTTTAAGAAGAGAATAACTACAAGAGTTTCCAGACCATAACTGAGATCAAGATAAACTGCACAGAGAGAGCCTTGTTATACAGATCATTTCGGGCAACCTAGGTTTTGTTCCCAGGATGCGACCCACACGTGTCGACTAACCCAGGTACCTACTTAATGTTAGATAAACAGGGACAGCAGGTGTTTCCACTCATTCAGGGGATCGAACCACAGATCTCAAATTAAATTTAATTTTAAGGTTGAACGTAAATACTTAATTATAATAAGTGAATTCTATTCACTAAGCATTTATAAATCCATAACATCAAGGTTGAATATGTCAAATAACTATAAACGTGTTAATTCTCTCAACTCACTCCCATTTTTTTTTGGGGGGGGGGATGAATGAGCAGACACCCGTCACATAAACCAATTCGTCTCAATGCAAGGGTTAAATCTGTTTTAGTTTTCAATCTGAGTGGGCTAATTTGAGAGTTATGCCCACCTACCACAAAGGTCACTTTGCCCTGACGCTTCTCTGGGTTTACCCCCATATTTTCCCGCAGTGAAGGTGATTATTAACTCAGCGCTGCCACCCACGCAATCGTAATTTTATTAATTCGATAGCATTGTCTGCATCGCTCTTGGGCTGTGTAGACCCCCTTGCCTGACGCTCCTCAGTAACCTGACAGCAGTGGTGTGAGGTGTTGTTGTGTCTCTGTTGACACCGCTGGGAAATTACTGGTGTTAAGATGGCGGCTTGTCATCGCAGACGCATTAATACTATTGGTATTGAACTACTTCGAGGTGCGATTACACCTAGTTCAGCTCAAATACTCTTACCCAAGATAATCAGGGAGACATACGGCATACAAGATGGTGAATTGTATGGGGTAGCGCTGAACGGAGCGCATAGAGTATTTGTGAAACTGCTTGCTGCGACAGTTTATGAATTGGTGGTTACGCGCTTTCAAGATGTGTGTTTTGACGTTACGCCTGCTGTGCGTGTGAGACTGGTGGACGTGTCTTGATATTATACTTGGATAAAGTTGCGGAATGTCCCCTTCGAGGCAAACGAAGCTGACATCAGAAACGTATTTGAGAAATATGGAACTGTGCACTCTGCCCAGCAGGGTAAGTGGATAATGGGTGCCTACGCAGGTATGCCGGAAGTAGGTACATTCAGCCTTAAGATGACGTTGCGTCAACCCATACCGTCATATGTGTATCTTCAAGATTTTAGGACACATGTAATGGTTTTATATCCTGGACAGCGGCGTACGTGTCGCATTTGTGGAGAGTATGACCACATAGCGGCGGCATGCGAAAAGAACAGACGCGTGACCAAGCCTGTGCAAGAAGAAGTAGCCCCAGTCACACGTGATGAAGGTGAGCATCGTTCGTCAGAGGAAGGGCGTGGTCGTTTGTGGAGTGAGATGGTGGAACAGGCTTTTCGAAATGAGAGTGAGTCCTCCCCTCAGCTCCCTGCACCTGAGTCGTTGCCGATACCATCTGCTGGATTGGTACCCCGGCATGACGTGTTGAATATAGGTGAGGATTTAGACGAAGTTTTAAGGACCTTGTCACCGCAAGTGGTGGAAGCTCCGTCTCCGGAAGACGTAGCTGGAGACTTTCTGAGTCCGGATTGTCAACAATATGAGACTCAGCAGAAGGACGACGAGACTGGGACATCGGGAGACTTCATACCTCATTGTGAGGTGGATGTTGAGGTACACCGTGAGGCTTCCTCGAATCTTGACATGGAGGATAAGAACGTTACGAGGGAACGGGCAGCTACGTCAGATTCGGATGACGTACTGACGCCGGCACAGAGGACTGGAAAAAAAAAACTGAGAGGATGGGTGAGAGGAGGGGCGGGGAGGGGGGGGGGTCATGGGGCATGAGGGACGCCATCGCAAGAAGGGAGGCGAATGGGAAGGTACTGTAAAGAAGACACATAGACGTAACAAATCAAGTGGTGAACCACGGGAGGAGAAGAGGAAAGGGTGGAAAATATAACAGGCCTTAGGTGTATGACTGCTAATGTTAACGGTTTATGTACTAGACTAAAGAGAGATTGGTTGAACAGTTTTCTTAGCAAACATAGAATTGATGTTCTGTTCCTTCAAGAACACAATTTCAAAGAAGGAGAAGTGTTGCAGGTTGCAGGTTATACAGTACTGACCCTGCCAACTATCCGTTTGAAAGGTGGTGTGAGTCTTTTAATAAAAGAGACGAGCCCGTTTGTGTTGCAGAGATGTGAGGGGGGTGGGGGGAGGGTGTTGCAGAGATGTGAGGGGGGTGGGGGGAGGGTGTTGCAGAGATGTGAGGGAGGGTGGGGGGAGGGTGTTGCAGAGATGTGAGGGGGTGGGGGGAGGGTGTTGCAGAGATGTGAGGGGGGTGGGGGGAGGGTGTTGCAGAGATGTGAGGGAGGGTGGGGGAGGGTGTGTGCAGAGATGTGAGGGGGGTGGGGGGAGGGTGTTGCAGAGATGTGAGGGGGGTGGGGGGAGGGTGTTGCAGAGATGTGAGGGAGGGTGGGGGGAGGGTGTTGCAGAGATGTGAGGGAGGGTGGGGGGAGGGTGTTGCAGAGATGTGACGGGGGTGGGGGGAGGGTGTTGCAGAGAGGTGAGGGGGGTGGGGGGAGGGTGTTGCAGAGCTGTGAGGGGGGTGGGGGGAAGGTGTTGCAGGGATGTGAGGGGGGTGGAGGGAGGGTGTTGCGAGTGGATGGGACTTGGATGGGAAAGCGTGTATCTTTGGTAAGTGTCTATGCCCCTGCGGAGAATGACACGAAGGTTCGAACGGATTTTGTGTGTGAGGACCTTGTTTATTTTTTGCGTGCTCTTCCGGAAGTAGCGATAGTGGGGGGTGACTGGAACTGTGTCATAAGGGCGGCTGACGTCGAACCCAAAGGGGCTGGGCATATGTCTGCACCTCTCAGAGATTTGTTGAGGGATGTTAAGAACATAAGAATGTAGGAACACTGCAGAAGGCCTACTGGCCCATGCGAGGCAGGTCCTTATCAAAACGACATCTACCTAAAGCTACTCAAGAAATAACTCTCGTACCCAATGACACCATTCAAACCCAGCCCCTCCCACTCATATATTTGTCCAGTCTCTTCTTAAAGCTACCCAAGGTCCTAGCCTCTATCACCCCACTGGGAAGACTGTTCCACGCATCTACAACTCTGTTAGAAAACCAGTACTTACCTATGTCCTTTCTAAATCTAAATTTATCCAACTTAAATCCATTATTTCTGGTTCTTACCTGGTTCGACACCCTCAGTACTTTATTAATATCTCCCTTGTTTATGTCCGTCATCCACTTATACACTTCAATGATATCTCCCCTCATTCTACGCCTCTCCAGAGAGTGGAGATTTAAGGCTTTAAGTCTATCTTCATACGGGAGGTTCCTTACACAGTAAATCATTTTAGTCATTCTTCTCTGTATGTTCTCTAATGAGTCTATGTCCATCCTGTAGTAAGGGTACCAAAACTGACCAGCATAATCTAAATGAGGCCTCACTAGTGATGTATAGAGCTGTAAAATAACTTTTGGACTTCTGTTACTTATACTTCTTGAGATAAATCCAAGTAATCTGTTGGCCTTGTTGCGCACACTAAGGCACTGTTGTCTTGGCTTTAGATTTCTGCTCACCATGACTCCCAAGTCCTTTTCACATTCTGTATGATCAAGCTCTACTTCACCTAGATTATAGCTTCGAGGGTTATTTTCATTACCAATGGCTAGTACCTTACACTTATCGACATTGAACTTCATCTGTCATTTTTCAGACCAGGACATTAATTTGTCCAAATCCTCCTGGAGTTCATTGCTATCCTCCTCAGAGTGAATTATACGGCCTTAGGTGGTGACGTGTACTTAGCTCTGTGAAGACCTGTTTGTGTGCTCTTGAGTGGTGACCTGTACTTTGAGTGCTGACCTGTACTTAACTCTGTGAAGAAGTGTCTTGTTTGCTCCCGTGGACTGAACCAAGATGCCCTCCATCGAGCAACTTTACCAGCAACTTAAGGAAGAATTGAGGGCAGCGAAGATGGAGATACGGCGACTGACCGAAGAAAACAAGAGGATTCGTAGTAGTCCTCCTGTTTCGAGTCCTCAGGTCAAGAAGGGATCGTGGTCAGTGGCTGGACAGCAGGGGACGACGAAGTTGACGATCAAGAAGACGAATGGAAAGCCAGAAACGATGAAGAAGAAAGAGACTGCTGTGGAAACTCCCGTGGAAACCTCCAACGCATTCTCGGTGCTACCCGACGAATGTGAGTCTACTACTGGGATCGTCACGACGAACGACAACAAGGAAGGTAAGAATATTGTTGTTGTTGGGGATAGCCAGGTTAGATACATGGATAGGGCATTCTGCTTGAAGGACAGGAGTAGGAGACAAAGGGTATGCTTTCCTGGGGCTGGGATGGAGGACATTGTTAGCCGGCTTGACAACATCATGAACGGTAATGGGATCAATCCTATTATTTGCCTCAGTGCTGGAGGCAATGATGTTGGCAAGCGTAGAAGTGAGGATTTAGTTAGAAAGTTCAGGACAGCTATAGACATGATTAGGAAGAAGGGGGGGGCGCCCTGTTATATGTGGCATTTTGCCAAGAAGAGGTGTTGGTAATGAATGGTTGTCCAGAGCAATTGGTATTAATTGTTGGCTGGATAAACACTGTAAGGATAATGCAGTACCATTCATTGACAACTGGGACAACTTCTATGGCCGAAATGACATGTATGCCAGGGATGGGGTTCACTTATCCAGGGCAGGTGTGGGTTTTCTTGCTAACTCAGTTGAGAGGGTTGTTAGGACTTTAAACTAGGATTAGTTAGAGGTATGGGTTTTTGCAGGAAAACTGTGAAGTCGCAGGGTAGTAATATGAGTACTAGGAGAACTAGTAATAGGCAAAATGAGGTGGATATTGGAAAGCCAGTGGCACTAATTGACAAGGACAGTAATAGGTTTAGTGGAATAATAGAAAGGAGCAGGAAGGGTAAAGAGAGAGGAGGGTCATTAAAAGTTTATTACACAAATAGTCGCAGTGCTAGGAATAAGATGGGCGAGTTGAGACTAGTTGCTAGTGCAGGTAACATAGATGCATTTGCCATTACTGAGACGTGGTTTAATTCAAAAAGTCGGGACATGCCTGCAGAATGTCACATTCAGGGTTTTAGACACTGCAACACGTGGCATCTTGGTACAGAAAACACCTTGGACAAACTTTTCAAGTGAGAAGGGTTGGATCTGAGAGGGACATGACCTCTCAGTTGCCTCTCACTACTACTACTACTACCCTGCACCTCTCCTTCCGACAGTATTTAAGTCTCCGCACTGTCGCTTGATCTTCAGATAGTTCCTGACTATGGAACTGTACTTCTCCAGGCCGAGGGACTGACAACCTCAAATTCTACGACTTTAAGGGTGATGGACTGATTACATCGTCTTCACATCTCTACTGTTCCTGCCTACTTTCTGTATTCGACTGAAGAAGCCTACTGTGTAGGCGAAACGTTTCGGAATAAAGTTGTCTAACTGTTGCATATGTGTCTTACCTAACAACCTGTCGGTATTGTATACCATTTTGATGTTCATCTTGTCAGACACTGCAACACGTGGCATCTTGGTACAGAAAACACCTTGGACAAACTTTTCAAGTGAGAAGGGTTGGATCTGAGAGGGACATGACCTCTCAGTTGCCTCTCACTACTACTACTACTACCCTGCACCTCTCCTTCCGACAGTATTTAAGTCTCCGCACTGTCGCTTGATCTTCAGATAGTTCCTGACTATGGAACTGTACTTCTCCAGGCCGAGGGACTGACAACCTCAAATTCTACGACTTTAAGGGTGATGGACTGATTACATCGTCTTCACATCTCTACTGTTCCTGCCTACTTTCTGTATTCGACTGAAGAAGCCTACTGTGTAGGCGAAACGTTTCGGAATAAAGTTGTCTAACTGTTGCATATGTGTCTTACCTAACAACCTGTCGGTATTGTATACCATTTTGATGTTCATCTTGTCAGACACTGCAACACGTGGCATCTTGGTACAGAAAACACCTTGGACAAACTTTTCAAGTGAGAAGGGTTGGATCTGAGAGGGACATGACCTCTCAGTTGCCTCTCACTACTACTACTACTACCCTGCACCTCTCCTTCCGACAGTATTTAAGTCTCCGCACTGTCGCTTGATCTTCAGATAGTTCCTGACTATGGAACTGTACTTCTCCAGGCCGAGGGACTGACAACCTCAAATTCTACGACTTTAAGGGTGATGGACTGATTACATCGTCTTCACATCTCTACTGTTCCTGCCTACTTTCTGTATTCGACTGAAGAAGCCTACTGTGTAGGCGAAACGTTTCGGAATAAAGTTGTCTAACTGTTGCATATGTGTCTTACCTAACAACCTGTCGGTATTGTATACCATTTTGATGTTCATCTTGTCAGACACTGCAACACGTGGCATCTTGGTACAGAAAACACCTTGGACAAACTTTTCAAGTGAGAAGGGTTGGATCTGAGAGGGACATGACCTCTCAGTTGCCTCTCACTACTACTACTACTACCCTGCACCTCTCCTTCCGACAGTATTTAAGTCTCCGCACTGTCGCTTGATCTTCAGATAGTTCCTGACTATGGAACTGTACTTCTCCAGGCCGAGGGACTGACAACCTCAAATTCTACGACTTTAAGGGTGATGGACTGATTACATCGTCTTCACATCTCTACTGTTCCTGCCTACTTTCTGTATTCGACTGAAGAAGCCTACTGTGTAGGCGAAACGTTTCGGAATAAAGTTGTCTAACTGTTGCATATGTGTCTTACCTAACAACCTGTCGGTATTGTATACCATTTTGATGTTCATCTTGTCAGACACTGCAACACGTGGCATCTTGGTACAGAAAACACCTTGGACAAACTTTTCAAGTGAGAAGGGTTGGATCTGAGAGGGACATGACCTCTCAGTTGCCTCTCACTACTACTACTACTACCCTGCACCTCTCCTTCCGACAGTATTTAAGTCTCCGCACTGTCGCTTGATCTTCAGATAGTTCCTGACTATGGAACTGTACTTCTCCAGGCCGAGGGACTGACAACCTCAAATTCTACGACTTTAAGGGTGATGGACTGATTACATCGTCTTCACATCTCTACTGTTCCTGCCTACTTTCTGTATTCGACTGAAGAAGCCTACTGTGTAGGCGAAACGTTTCGGAATAAAGTTGTCTAACTGTTGCATATGTGTCTTACCTAACAACCTGTCGGTATTGTATACCATTTTGATGTTCATCTTGTCAGACACTGCAACACGTGGCATCTTGGTACAGAAAACACCTTGGACAAACTTTTCAAGTGAGAAGGGTTGGATCTGAGAGGGACATGACCTCTCAGTTGCCTCTCACTACTACTACTACTACCCTGCACCTCTCCTTCCGACAGTATTTAAGTCTCCGCACTGTCGCTTGATCTTCAGATAGTTCCTGACTATGGAACTGAACTTCTCCAGGCCGAGGGACTGACAACCTCAAATTCTACGACTTTAAGGGTGATGGACTGATTACATCGTCTTCACATCTCTACTGTTCCTGCCTACTTTCTGTATTCGACTGAAGAAGCCTACTGTGTAGGCGAAACGTTTCGGAATAAAGTTGTCTAACTGTTGCATATGTGTCTTACCTAACAACCTGTCGGTATTGTATACCATTTTGATGTTCATCTTGTCAGACACTGCAACACGTGGCATCTTGGTACAGAAAACACCTTGGACAAACTTTTCAAGTGAGAAGGGTTGGATCTGAGAGGGACATGACCTCTCAGTTGCCTCTCACTACTACTACTACTACCCTGCACCTCTCCTTCCGACAGTATTTAAGTCTCCGCACTGTCGCTTGATCTTCAGATAGTTCCTGACTATGGAACTGTACTTCTCCAGGCCGAGGGACTGACAACCTCAAATTCTACGACTTTAAGGGTGATGGACTGATTACATCGTCTTCACATCTCTACTGTTCCTGCCTACTTTCTGTATTCGACTGAAGAAGCCTACTGTGTAGGCGAAACGTTTCGGAATAAAGTTGTCTAACTGTTGCATATGTGTCTTACCTAACAACCTGTCGGTATTGTATACCATTTTGATGTTCATCTTGTCAGACACTGCAACACGTGGCATCTTGGTACAGAAAACACCTTGGACAAACTTTTCAAGTGAGAAGGGTTGGATCTGAGAGGGACATGACCTCTCAGTTGCCTCTCACTACTACTACTACTACCCTGCACCTCTCCTTCCGACAGTATTTAAGTCTCCGCACTGTCGCTTGATCTTCAGATAGTTCCTGACTATGGAACTGTACTTCTCCAGGCCGAGGGACTGACAACCTCAAATTCTACGACTTTAAGGGTGATGGACTGATTACATCGTCTTCACATCTCTACTGTTCCTGCCTACTTTCTGTATTCGACTGAAGAAGCCTACTGTGTAGGCGAAACGTTTCGGAATAAAGTTGTCTAACTGTTGCATATGTGTCTTACCTAACAACCTGTCGGTATTGTATACCATTTTGATGTTCATCTTGTCAGACACTGCAACACGTGGCATCTTGGTACAGAAAACACCTTGGACAAACTTTTCAAGTGAGAAGGGTTGGATCTGAGAGGGACATGACCTCTCAGTTGCCTCTCACTACTACTACTACTACCCTGCACCTCTCCTTCCGACAGTATTTAAGTCTCCGCACTGTCGCTTGATCTTCAGATAGTTCCTGACTATGGAACTGTACTTCTCCAGGCCGAGGGACTGACAACCTCAAATTCTACGACTTTAAGGGTGATGGACTGATTACATCGTCTTCACATCTCTACTGTTCCTGCCTACTTTCTGTATTCGACTGAAGAAGCCTACTGTGTAGGCGAAACGTTTCGGAATAAAGTTGTCTAACTGTTGCATATGTGTCTTACCTAACAACCTGTCGGTATTGTATACCATTTTGATGTTCATCTTGTCAGACACTGCAACACGTGGCATCTTGGTACAGAAAACACCTTGGACAAACTTTTCAAGTGAGAAGGGTTGGATCTGAGAGGGACATGACCTCTCAGTTGCCTCTCACTACTACTACTACTACCCTGCACCTCTCCTTCCGACAGTATTTAAGTCTCCGCACTGTCGCTTGATCTTCAGATAGTTCCTGACTATGGAACTGTACTTCTCCAGGCCGAGGGACTGACAACCTCAAATTCTACGACTTTAAGGGTGATGGACTGATTACATCGTCTTCACATCTCTACTGTTCCTGCCTACTTTCTGTATTCGACTGAAGAAGCCTACTGTGTAGGCGAAACGTTTCGGAATAAAGTTGTCTAACTGTTGCATATGTGTCTTACCTAACAACCTGTCGGTATTGTATACCATTTTGATGTTCATCTTGTCAGACACTGCAACACGTGGCATCTTGGTACAGAAAACACCTTGGACAAACTTTTCAAGTGAGAAGGGTTGGATCTGAGAGGGACATGACCTCTCAGTTGCCTCTCACTACTACTACTACTACCCTGCACCTCTCCTTCCGACAGTATTTAAGTCTCCGCACTGTCGCTTGATCTTCAGATAGTTCCTGACTATGGAACTGTACTTCTCCAGGCCGAGGGACTGACAACCTCAAATTCTACGACTTTAAGGGTGATGGACTGATTACATCGTCTTCACATCTCTACTGTTCCTGCCTACTTTCTGTATTCGACTGAAGAAGCCTACTGTGTAGGCGAAACGTTTCGGAATAAAGTTGTCTAACTGTTGCATATGTGTCTTACCTAACAACCTGTCGGTATTGTATACCATTTTGATGTTCATCTTGTCAGACACTGCAACACGTGGCATCTTGGTACAGAAAACACCTTGGACAAACTTTTCAAGTGAGAAGGGTTGGATCTGAGAGGGACATGACCTCTCAGTTGCCTCTCACTACTACTACTACTACCCTGCACCTCTCCTTCCGACAGTATTTAAGTCTCCGCACTGTCGCTTGATCTTCAGATAGTTCCTGACTATGGAACTGTACTTCTCCAGGCCGAGGGACTGACAACCTCAAATTCTACGACTTTAAGGGTGATGGACTGATTACATCGTCTTCACATCTCTACTGTTCCTGCCTACTTTCTGTATTCGACTGAAGAAGCCTACTGTGTAGGCGAAACGTTTCGGAATAAAGTTGTCTAACTGTTGCATATGTGTCTTACCTAACAACCTGTCGGTATTGTATACCATTTTGATGTTCATCTTGTCAGACACTGCAACACGTGGCATCTTGGTACAGAAAACACCTTGGACAAACTTTTCAAGTGAGAAGGGTTGGATCTGAGAGGGACATGACCTCTCAGTTGCCTCTCACTACTACTACTACTACCCTGCACCTCTCCTTCCGACAGTATTTAAGTCTCCGCACTGTCGCTTGATCTTCAGATAGTTCCTGACTATGGAACTGTACTTCTCCAGGCCGAGGGACTGACAACCTCAAATTCTACGACTTTAAGGGTGATGGACTGATTACATCGTCTTCACATCTCTACTGTTCCTGCCTACTTTCTGTATTCGACTGAAGAAGCCTACTGTGTAGGCGAAACGTTTCGGAATAAAGTTGTCTAACTGTTGCATATGTGTCTTACCTAACAACCTGTCGGTATTGTATACCATTTTGATGTTCATCTTGTCAGACACTGCAACACGTGGCATCTTGGTACAGAAAACACCTTGGACAAACTTTTCAAGTGAGAAGGGTTGGATCTGAGAGGGACATGACCTCTCAGTTGCCTCTCACTACTACTACTACTACCCTGCACCTCTCCTTCCGACAGTATTTAAGTCTCCGCACTGTCGCTTGATCTTCAGATAGTTCCTGACTATGGAACTGTACTTCTCCAGGCCGAGGGACTGACAACCTCAAATTCTACGACTTTAAGGGTGATGGACTGATTACATCGTCTTCACATCTCTACTGTTCCTGCCTACTTTCTGTATTCGACTGAAGAAGCCTACTGTGTAGGCGAAACGTTTCGGAATAAAGTTGTCTAACTGTTGCATATGTGTCTTACCTAACAACCTGTCGGTATTGTATACCATTTTGATGTACATTTAGGGTCATCTTATGAATCAGTATATTGACATTAAGAGGGACATTAAAAAGGGGATAAGAAAAGCTAAAAGGGACTATGAAATTAAAGTTGCTAGGGATTCTAAAACTAATCCAAAAAGTTTTTTCCAGGTATATAGAACAAAAGTCAGAGATAAGATAGGTCCCCTTAAAAATAACTATGGGCATCTTACTGACAAAGAGAATGAAATGTGCTCGATTTTAAATAATTATTTTCTCTCGGTTTTTACACAGGAAGACACTAATAATATTCCGGTAATTAATTTTTATAGTGGATCAGAAGAAGATAAATTATGTAACATCACAGTTGCTAGTGAAATGGTTGTGAAGCAGATAGACCGACTGAAGCAAAATAAGTCACCGGGTCCTGATGAGGTTTTTTCAAGGGTTCTTAAGGAATGCAAAATGGAAGTCTGTGAATCATTAACTAATATTTTTAATTTATCTCTTCAAACAGGTGTAGTGTCTGATATGTGGAAGATGGCTAATGTAATTCCTATTTTTAAAACAGGGGACAAGTCGTTACCGTCAAATTACCGCCCAATAAGCCTGACCTCAATTGTAGGCAAGTTGCTAGAGTCAATTATAGCTGAGATTATAAGAAGCCATCTCGATAAGCATAGCTTGATTAATGATACTCAGCATGGATTCACAAGAGGCCGGTCTTGTCTAACTAATTTATTAACTTTCTTCAGTAAAGCTTTTGAGGCTGTTGACCACGATAAAGAATTTGATATTGTTTACTTAGATTTTAGTAAGGCATTTGATAGAGTTCCGCACCAAAGACTGTTGAAGAAAGTAGCAGCTCATGGCATTGGGGGGAGGGTGCTCTCGTGGATCGAGTCATGGCTCACAGACAGGAAGCAGAGAGTGTCCATAAATGGGGTTAAATCCGAGTGGGGATCGGTAACAAGTGGCGTTCCACAGGGATCAGTCTTGGGCCCGTTGTTGTTTATAATATATATCAATGATCTTGATGAAGGAATTGCTAGTCATATGAGCGGGTTCGCCGATGACACGAAGATAGGTAGGATAATTGATTCAAACGTAGATGTTAGGGAACTTCAGGAGGATTTAGACAAACTCTACTCTTGGTCAGAAAAGTGGCAGATGCAGTTCAATGTGGATAAATGCAAGGTTCTGAAGCTCGGGAGTGTCTATAACCCTAGCACTTATAAGTTAAATAATGTAGAACTTAGCCATACAGATTGCGAAAAGGACTTGGGGGTTATGGCAAGCAGCAACCTTAAACCAAGACAGCAATGCCTAAGCGTACGTAATAAGGCAAATAGATTACTGGGATTTATATCAAGAAGTGTAAGCAACAGAAGTCCAGAGGTCATACTGCAGCTTTATACATCATTAGTAAGGCCTCACCTAGATTATGCAGCTCAATTCTGGTCTCCATATTACAGAATGGACATAAATTCGTTAGAAAACATTCAGCGTAGGATGACTAAATTAATACATAGCATTAGAAATCTTCCTTATGAAGAAAGATTGAAGACTCTTAAGTTACATTCACTTGTTAGACGAAGAATGAGGGGAGACCTGATCGAAGTGTATAAGTGGAAGATAGGTATTAATAAAGGGGATATTAACAAGGTCTTGAGGATATCTCTCCAAGAGAGAACCCGCAGTAATGGATTTAAATTAGATAAGTTTAGATTTAGAAAGGACATAGGAAAGTATTGGTTTGGAAATAGGGTAGTTGATGAGTGGAACAGTCTACCTAGTTGGGTTATTGAGGCTAGGACTTTGGGTAGTTTCAAATTTAGGTTGGATAAGTACATGAGTGGGAGGGGTTGGATTTGAGTGGGACTTGCACATCGGAGCTTGTTTCTTGGGTGGCATTGAAAATTGGGTTGGGCAAATGTTTTATTAGTGGGATGAATTGTAAAGGACCTGCCTAGTATGGGCCAACAGGCCTGCTGCAGTGTTCCTCCTTTCTTATGTTCTTATGTTCTTATGTTCTTATGTTCTTTCTTTGTATCATCAGCAAACTTACTCATGTCACTCGTAATCCCTTCATCAAGGTCATTAATGTAAATTATGAACAAGAGAGGGCCTAAAACTGATCCTTGTGGAACGCCACTAGTGACTAATCCCCATTCAGATTTCACTCCATTAATGGTAACTCTCTGCTTTCTATTGGTAAGCCATTCCTCAGTCCATGCTAGAACTTTACCTCCTATACCATGAGCTGCCACTTTTTTCAAGAGTCTCCTGTGAGGTACTCTATCGAAGGCTTTACTAAAATCCAAATAAACAATATCATATTCCTTGTCACTGTCAACTGCCTCAAATGTTCTATTGAAGAACGTCAGCAAGTTTGTCAGGCAGGAACGACCTCTCGTGAATCCATGCTGAGATTCATTTATCAAGTTATGCGCTTCAAGGTGACTTCTAATAATGTCAGCTATAATTGATTCTAATAACTTGCCCACTATAGATGTCAGGCTTATTGGACGGTAATTTGAAGGAACGGACTTATCCCCTGATTTGAATATAGGAACCACATTAGCCATCTTCCACAACTCTGGCACAACACCGGTAAGGATGGACGCATTAAACACACTCGTTAATGGCTGACTAAGGTCCATCTTGCATTCCTTAAGTACCCTGGAAAACAACTCATCGGGTCCAGGGGACTTACTTTGCTTCAGTTTGTCTATCTGTTTAATAGCCATGTCCCTCGTGACAGTAATATTAGTTAATTTAAATTCATCAGGAACTAAATAATTGTTAATTACTGGAACACATTAAGGAACACATTTCCATTTCGTTAGAAATGGAAATGTGCTCCTTATTTACTGACTATTTTTTGTCAGTTTTTACACAGGAAGATGTAAATGAGATTCCAGTAATTAACAATTATTTAGTTCCTGATGAATTTAAATTAACTAATATTACTGTCACGAGGGACATGGTTATTAAACAGATAGACAAACT
This sequence comes from Cherax quadricarinatus, assembly GCF_038502225.1. Taxonomy (NCBI): domain Eukaryota; kingdom Metazoa; phylum Arthropoda; class Malacostraca; order Decapoda; family Parastacidae; genus Cherax; species Cherax quadricarinatus. The sequence continues at coordinate 89,629 of NW_027196133.1, read as the reverse complement.
GAAGCAAAATAAGTCCCCTGGACCCGATGAGTTGTCCATTCCCAATTTTCAGAGGTCCCACTTTTTCCTTCACCTTCGTCCTATACACTTGAAAGAACCCCTTTGGATAAGTCTTTGATTCACTAGCAACTCTAATTTCATAATCACGTCTAGCCTTTCTAATCCCCTTTTTTACTTCTCTTTTAAGTTGAACATACTGGTCAGTAAGGTCAACCTCTCCTCTTCTGATGCGCCTATAAATTCCCCTTTTCTCCCCTAATAGATGCTTTAACCTACTGTTAACCCATTTGGGATCGTTATTATTAGACCTAATATCTCTCTGGGGAATGTATATACTCTGGGCATGATGTATATTATTAAGAAAACAATCATAAAATCAGATCCCTTCATAATCATAAGTATGATCATCGCCAATAAAATCATTAGCTAGATAACCCCAATCAAGATTAGACAGATGTTCCTTAAGTCCATTATAATCGGCAGAACGGAAATCAGGGATTTTTACTATATTATCATTATTCTTGCATTCCCAGTTAATGGAAATATAAACACAAATGCAGTATAATGTGATCCTTTATTGACAACGTTTCACCCACACAGTGGGCTTTTTCAAGTCACACACGGATCTGTGTGTGACTTAATAAAGCCCACTGTGTGGGTGAAACGTTGTCAATAAAGGATCACATTATACTGCATTTGTGTTTATATTTCCATTGTGTCGGTATTTTATACCATTTATTTCCATTCCCAGTTAATGCTAAAAGTGATGGACTTGTGATCACTTGCGCCAAGCTCTTCAGTGATCTCCAGATTATTCACGAGTGTTTCCTTACTTGACAAGACTAGGTCTAGCAAATTATCACCCCTGGTAGGCTCTGTCACGCTCTGCTTCAGAAAATAGTCCTGAACTGTTTCCATAAAGTCACTGGACTCTAGATTACCTGTCAAAGAATTCCAGTCAATTTGACTAAAGTTAAAGTCCCCTACTATGACTATGTTATTGTGTCTAGAAGCCCTAACAATTTCGTCCCAAAGAAGTCTCCCTCTATCGTGATCCAAGCCTGGAGGTCGGTATATTACACCTAGAATTAGTTTTTCTTGACCCTCTACAAACTCTACCCAAACAGATTCTGTTACTCCTCCATCTATTTTTATACCTGTTTTTATGCAACAATTAATATTTTCTCGAACATACAATGCAACTCCTCCCCCCTTCCCATTACATCTATCCACATTGAACAACTTAAATCCCTGAATATTACACTCAGCAGTCATATCCCGACTCTTTAAATCATACCACGTTTCAGTTAATGCAATGATATCAAAGTTCCCAGCACATGCTACCAAACGTAGTTCATTAATTTTATTTCTTGCACTTCGACTGTTAGCATAAAATACCATCATATGTTTTTTCTTCTGCACATTTTTCCTATTCATCTTTGTTTTTACACAATTTCTGAAATTATCATTACCCAGAGTTACTCCATGACAGTTACTATTAAGATTCTTAATATCAGAGCGTAAGTCAATATATCCATACTCATTATTCATCATTTTTAAACCCATACCTCTAACTAATCCTAGTTTAAAGTCCTAACAACCCCCTCAACTGAGTTAGCAAGAAAACCCACACCTGCCCTGGATAAGTGAACCCCATCCCTGGCATACATGTCATTTCGGCCATAGAAGTTGTCCCAGTTGTCAATGAATGGTACTGCATTATCCTTACAGTGTTTATCCAGCCAACAATACCAATTGCTCTGGACAACCATTCATTACCAACACCTCTTCTTGGCAAAATGCCACATATAACAGGGCGTCCCCCCCCCCCTTCTTCCTAATGATGTCTATAGCTGTCCTGAACTTTCTAACTAAATCCTCACTTCTACGCTTGCCTACATCATTGCCTCCAGCACTGAGGCAAATAATAGGATTGATCCCATTACCGTTCATGATGTTGTCAAGCCGGCTAACAATGTCCTCCATCCCAGCCCCAGGAAAGCAAACCCTCTGTCTCCTACTCCTGTCCTTCAAGCAGTAGTCGACTCACATTCGTCGGGTAGCACCGAGAATGCGTTGGAGGTTTCCACAAGAGTTTCCACAGCAGTCTCTTTCTTCTTCATCGTTTCTGGCTTTCCATTCGTCTTCTTGATCGTCAACTTCGTCATCCCCTGCTGCCCAGCCACTGACCACGATCCCTTCTTGACCTGAGGACTCGAAACAGGAGGACTACTACGAATCCTCTTGTTCTCCTCGGTCAATCGCCGTATCTCCATCTTCGCTACCTTCAATTCTTCCTTAAGCTGCTGGTAAAGTTGCTCGATGGAGGGCATCTCGGTTCAGTCCACGGGGAGCACACAAGACACTTCTTCACAGGAGCACACAAGACACTTCTTCACAGAGTTAAGTACAGGTCACCACTGAGTTAAGTACAGGTCACCACTCAAAGTTAAGTACAGGTCTCCATTGAGTTAAGTACAGGTCACCACTAAGTTACGAGATGTGTTTGGGGGACGGGTGTGGGAAACAGAACATACTTTTATCAGAAGGGGATATGCTGCAAGGTTAGATAGAGTGTATATTTCTCAGGGAGTAGTTGTAAAGTCTTTTAATACGGTGGAGACGGTCTTGTCAGATCATAGGGCAGTTGTAGTGGAGGTAGGGTGGGAGGGAATGGCCGAAATTTATAAGAATTATTGGAAATTAAATATTAGTGTGTTAAGTGATGAGGAAGGGTTAGAGGGTTTTTCTATGCTATGGAATGAGCTTTTAAGGGAAGCTCAGGAGGTGGAAGACATTGTAACGTGGTGGGACTCGGTGGCAAAGGAAAGGATAAAATCCTTTTACGTGAGGGAGGGTAGGCGTATAAACACTTTAAAATATGGGCTAGCGAATTATTTAGAGGATCGATTACGAGGTTGTTATGGGCAGGGATCGGTTGGTGGTGTTTACCCCATGGACGAGATTGTAGACATAAAAGAGAGCTTGCGAACGTTGCATAATGAGCGGTTTCAAGCTGTGTGGGTGCAAGCAGGATTAGAAGAAGTTTTGTGGGGAGATAGGCCATCCGGGTGTGTGTTGAGACAACAAAAGCAAAAGCTGGCGCTGACGGCAATCCCGAGCTTGGAGGTAAATGAGACGATGGGAATCCATAGAGCAGGTCAAGTGATAAGAAACACAAAAGCTATGAGTGCATATGCGGATACGTGGTATAAAAAACACTGGACTAGTAGTGGCGTGGATGAAGTGGAATTAAATCAGGTGTGCACGTATGCTAAGTGCATTTTGGGTCACAGTGATAGGAAGGCTTTGGGTGGGGTTATTACTGAGGAGGAAATTGAAATTGCTTTACAAGGAATGAGGAAGGGCAAGGCCCCGGGTGTTGATGGTTTACCGGTGGAATTTTATTTGCAGCATTGGGAGTTGATTAGGAAGTTCATGGTAAGATTATTAAATTGTATGAAGGAGAAGGGTACGTTAGGGGATAAGCAGAATACGGCAGTTGTGGTGTTGGTCCCGAAAGGCAAAGGGCAGCCAAACCTTGGGAAGTATAGGGCGATATCGTTACTCTGTGCAGACTATAAGGTTTTCGAAAAAAATTTGGGTAATAAGGTAAAATGCGTGGTGGGGAGGGTCGTTTCGCCATCGCAGTATGGGTTGCCGGGCAGGTCGATGTTAGGTCTTATAAGAAGTTTTGTGGAGTCAAAGGGGGGAGGGGAGGGGGCGGCTTTACTGGCCTTGGACTGGCGGGCCGCCTATGATAGAGTGGAAAGGGGTGCACTGCAGAGTATTCTTCGGAGACAGGGTTATGGAGAAGAAATAGTTGGGTGGGTAAATACGCTGCATAAGGGGGCAAAGATGAGGGTACAAATAAATGGGTGTATGGGGACGGACTTTGAGATGGGTAGAGGTTTAAGACAAGGGTGCCCTATGTCACAGATCTTATTTGCGTGTTTTCAGAATCCCTTTTACAGGATGGTTGAGAGTACAGTTAGTTCCCGGGGTGGGGGTGGGGTAGGGGAAGGGGATTGTTGGCCGGCATTAATAGATTATGTGGATGATACGACTGTTTTGGTGTGTGAACGAAAGTCTATGAAAGGGTTGGAAGATGTTGTGCGTGTGTTTGAACGTGCCACGGGTATGAAGGTAAATAGTGAAAAGTCGATGATCATGGGGTTGGGTACGTGGAAAGGGGGTGGAATGGTGAGCTGTAGCGTGGTTAACACAACTGCGATATCATTAAAGATTTGCGGTATTATTTATAGAGACGATTTGGATGTGGCGCGGGAGGAAAATTCAGTAAGGACGTTGGAAAAGGTCATTGGTCGTCTGGGTGTTTTGAGGCCCCAACATCTCACTCTGGCCCAACGTGTGATCGTTGTTAACGTTTTATTGTATAGTAAGGTGTGGCACGTTGCGGCTGTATTCCCAAGTACAGGAACAGCGATCAATGGAATATTGAGAAGAGTATTTACCTTTCTGTGGGGATCGAGGTGTGACTGGTTAAAACGTGAGGTTGTTATGTTACCTGTACGTCGAGGAGGTTTGGGATTGTTGGACTTAAAGCGTAGGGTGAAATGTGTTTTTCTGAAGTGGGAGGTTTGGCGTGTGGGTGTGATGGCGGGAAATATGGACCAAGTATATACGAGGGTGAAAAGTGGTATAGGGGAATGGAGTTAAGGGAATTTGAGAACGGAATTCTTCCTACGCAAGCTATGAGTGTGGTAGGAGGCGACTACATGTAGATGTCGGGAGGAATGGGTTAGTAACCCCTTCTCCTGCATAAATTACTAAAGAGAAGAAAAAGAAATACTTTATAAAATTGGGATGTTTGAATGTGCGTGGATGTAGAGCAGATGGTAAGAATGAAGTGATTGCAAAGGTTATGAATGAAAGGAAGTTGGATGTCCTAGCCCAAAGCGAAACAAAGCTGAAAGGGTTAGGGGAGTTTCAGTGGGGAGAAATGAATGGGATTAAGTCAGGAGTGTATGAGAGGGTTAGAGCTAAGGAAGGTTTGAATTTGAAAGGATCAGTTATGGAGAGAGCAGAGGGAATATAAATGTATAAATTCAAGTATTATGTGGATTAAAATGAGGGTCGGATGTGAAAAGTGGGTCATAATAAGTGTATGCACCTGGAGAAGAGAGGAGTGTACAGGTGAGAGAGAGATCTTGGGAGATGTTAAGCGAGTGTGTAGGAACTTTTGAGCCAAGTGGAATAGTAATTGTGGTAAGGTACCTAAATGCTAAAGTAGGAGAAGCATTTAGAGAGGATGTGGTAGGTAAGTTTGGGGTGCCGGGTGTAAATGATAATGGGGAGCATTTGGTTGACTTTGTATAGAAAGGGGTTTGGTTATACGTAACACATATTTTAAGAAAAAGAGAATAAATAAGTATACAAGATAAGATGTTGGGCGAAATGACAGTAGTTTCTTGGTAGATAAAAGACTGATGAGTAGACTTCAGGATGTACATGTTTATAGAGGTGCCAAAGATATATCAGATCACTTTTTAGTTATAGCTACAGTGAGAGTAAAAGGCAGGTGAGATACACAAGATTTATAAACTAATGAGGAGTCAGTTAAGGTAAGATATAAACTGTTGGAGGAGAGATGGGCTAGTGAGAATAAAGGCAATGGGGCAGAAGATGTATGGGGTAAGTTTAAGAATATAGTGTTAGAGTGTTCAGCAGAAGTTTGTGGTTACAGGAAAGTGGGTGCGGAAGGGAAGAAGAGTGATTGGTAGTATGAGGATGTAAAGAAAGTAGAAAGAGAGAAAAGGTTAGCATATGAGAGGCTTTTACAAAGCAAAAGTGATGCAAGGAGGGAGGAGTCTATGGAGAGAAAAAGAGAGGTTAAAAGAGTGGTGAAGCAATGTAAAATGAGACAAAATGAGAGAGGGGGTGAGATGTTATCAACAAATTTTGTTGAAAATAAGTAAAAAATTTGGTGTGAGATTAATAAGTTGAGAAAGCCTAGAGAAAGAATGGATTTGTTAGTTAAAAACAGGAGAGGAGAGTTACTAAATGGAGAGTTAGAGGTATCGCGAAGATGGAGGGAATATTTTGAGGAATTGTTAAATTTTGATGAAGATAGGGAAGCTGTGATTTCATGTATGAGGCAAGGAGGAATAACATCTTATTAGAGTTAGGAAGAACTAGTTGTAAGTGTGGGGGAAGCGCATGGCGCAGTAAGTAGAACGAAAGGCGGTAAAGCAGCTGGGATTGATGGGATAAAGATAGAAATGTTAAAGCAGGTGGGGATATAGTGATTAGCGTTTTTATTTAATAAATGTATGGAAGAGACTAAGGTACCTAGGGACTGGCAGAGAGCATGCATAGTTCCTTTGTATAAAGGCAAAGGGGACAAAAGAGAGTGTAAAAATTATAGGGGAATAAGTCTGTTGAGAATACCTGGTAAAGTGTATGGTAGAGGTATTATTGATAGAATTATGAGCAAGACAGCAGATGAACAAGGTGATTCAAGAAAGGTAGGGGTGTATAGACTAAGTGTTTGCAGTGAAACACATAGGTGAACAGTATTTAGATAAGGGTAAAGAGGTTTTTGTGGAATTTATGATTTGGAAAAGGCATATGATAGGGTGGATAGGGGGGCAATGTGGCAGATGCTGCAGATGTATGAAATAGTTGGTAGGTTACCGAAAGCGGTGAAAAGTTTTTACGAGGATAGTGAGGCTCAGGTTAAAGTATGTAGGCGAGAGGGGGATTATTTCCCAGTAAAAGTAGGCCTTAGACAAGGTTGTGTGATGTCACCATGGGTGTTCAACATATTTATAGATGGTGTAGTAAGAGAAGTGAGGAAACGTTTCCTCAATAAAGATACCCAAGAGCTGCACATGTGTCTTATTTATCAACGTGTCGGTTCTCTGAACCATTCATCTACAATCCTGTCAGACACTACAACTTCTTGGGATCTTAATACTTGGGAATTCTTCGCTTGCCTAACCCTTGGGCACGACCTACTTCCACATTGGAAAAATGTAACACAACCTACGACTGCTACACCTCTCCAGCCTACGGTTTATAAGCTACTGCGCACATATGCCGTATTCTATTCAACATTGATGGACTGACCACATCGACTCAAGGTTGAGGGACTGATTACCTCATTCTCCTCATGTTCTTCACGTTTCTCCTTTGTATGGACTGATGAAGCCACTGTATGGCGAAACGTTTCCTCAATAAAGATACCCAAGAGTTGCACATGTGCCTAATTTATCAACATGTCGGTTCTCTGAACCATTCATCTACAATTATATTCCTGTGGATCATGGACTTGCCTGATACAAATTTCTCAACTTTTTGAAAATCAATTGGATGGTTAAAATCTCTCACATGAATAAATAGAGCATTGGAATCTTGTTCAATTCCAATGCTATATTTACGTTGTTTTAATCTTAGTTCGAGATTTTTACCAGTTTGACCGTAATAAACTTTATCGCAAATTTTACAAGGAATCTTATAGACACATCCGTCAGTATTTTGGGAGGAATTCTTTATCAAAAGCTTTTATACTGTATCAAGATTTTTAAACACAACTTTGATATTAAAAGTCTTAAGAAGAGAAGGTATATCAACCAAGTTTTCATGGTAAGGGAGAACCAACATATTTTTAGTTGAATAAGGTTGGTTGTCCCTTTTTGGGTTGTAAAAAGTACTTCTAGCAATTTTGAAAGATTTGTCAATTACGTTTCTTGGGTATTTCAGATCATTAGCTTTTTCATAAATTTTGGATATATCTTCATCTATGAACTCTAGACTGCAAATACACAAAGCTCTCGCAAACATTGATGAGAAAACAGACAGTTTAACTGTATCTTGATGTGAAGATTAATAGTGTACATAGGAACACTTATTTGTAGGTTTTCTATAAATTTTCAATTTGAAATCATTATTACCCTTAATAATTAAAACATCTAGAAAAGGCGATAAGTTATTTTCCTCAAATTCCACAGTAAAGTTTATAGAATGGGCTAAGCTATTTAATTCAACAAGGAAATGTTTTTTATCTACATTCTTAGGTATAAGACAAAATATCATCAACATATCTGAACCATTTAGCTCTATTAGGGATGATTATAGCAAGCAGTCTTGTTTCCAAAAAAACATGTGTAGGTTACTAAGAACAGGTGAAAGAGGATTTCCCATTGCCATAGGTTCAGTTTCATATAAATTATCTAAATGGCTTGTCGACAATTTGAGCCCAATTGTTGGAAAAATTTCTAACTTTAATCTTAAAAACAACATAGATTTATGGTATAAAATACCGACAGGTTGTTAGGTAAGTCACATATATAACAGTTAGGTATCTTCATTTCGAAACGTTTCGCCTACACAGTAGGCTTCATCAGTCGAGTACAGAAGAGTTGATAGAAGCAGAAAAGACGTGAAGATGATGTAATCAGTCCATCACCCTTGACGTTTTGAGGTGGTCAGTCCCTCAGCCTGGAGAAGAGTATTGTTTCATAGTCTGAAACAGACTTTGGTTTATATAAATTAGATTCATTTAAAATTAATAAAATTTTGGAAGAGCTTAATTCATTGGACAAATAATAAAAGCTTAATTCTTGGGTAGAGTACTTGGGTTGGACAAGCGGGCCTGCTGCAGTGTTCCTCCTTTCTTATGAGCCGGGTGTCGTCACGGATCAGGTGTTGCTTTGTTGTGGGATGTGATGGTGAGGTGTGGTCTCAACTCTTTATATGCCTTCCTTTGATGTTTTGTCTTTATAGTTCCTTGATGATGTGAAAAATCACGAAAACGCTTGAAATTTCACCATTCTGGTTAGTAGGTAGGAAAAGAGGGAGGTAGGGGGATAGCGAGGAGGATGTCGACAATAATGCAGAGTCCCAGTAAGTTATATCAGTCAAGTTTCTAACTCCCTATCTTCCTACCAACCCTTTTAATTCCTGTACGTGGGAAGGTTGGGAGGAGGATAGGAGCATCGTTGTTATTCTTGAAAAATTGATAACTCCTGCCTCATTTTGTTGCTTATTCTAGTGCCTCCCATTAACTTCCAAGCAGTTATTTATGTCGACTATCTGCTAATCCAATTTGCATGCGCTACTGCTGCCTCTCTTACATGTATAAAGTACTATAAATCTTTCTTTAAGCAATCTATCTAAAAATACATCTGAATGATATCTTGCTTCTTACACAATACAGAAATATTATTGTATTAGAAACAAAGTGGGAAAACATATCTAAAAAAGTGTTTTATTTTTTCCCCGTAACTCAGCATAACTTGTAACTATTTATTGTTGATAGTTGATGCAAATTAAAATAGGCCTACCTCTAGTTAGATTTTATACAAATAAACGTAGTTACAATGAATTACAATGTGTGTGTGTGTGTGTACTCACCTAATTTTGCTCACCTAATTTTAGTTGCAGGGGTCGAGACTCAGCTCCTGGCCCCGCTTCTTCATTGAACGCTTCTAGGTCCTCTCTCTCCCTGCTCCATGAACAGGGAGTTGTGTGTGTGTGTGTGTGTGTGTGTGTGTGTGTGTGTGTGTGTGTGTGTGTGTGTGTGTGTGTGTGTTATAAATAGCAGTCTCTGCTGCTTTGCGAGTTTCTAATGAAGCAGACGAGAGGACAGCTCTTTAGTGTTCCTGCTGGAGGAGGTAAAGCTTCTTAAAGTCACTCATAACTAATATCAAGATGTGTGCTTTAAATAATTAAAGTCAGAGCCTCAACTTGATATACATAATAGAGTTTTTGATTATAAAAAGCGACACAAAAAGTTACTTTATAAAGATCAGTTTAAACTGGACAGGAAAGAAAGTTTCACATATAAACAAGTTGATTTTGAGGCTGGTACATATTTCTTGGTATCAAGAGTTTTTTTTATCAGCAACAAGACAACTGCCAAGAATGCTGCCAGGAATAATGCCTAAAAATTAAATAATTATCTTGTTAAAATGAAGAAATAAGAAGAAAAGAGTAGGCCTACTGATGGACACATACAGGTCTTCGACACAATGATTCATTTACAGACATACGTATACATATTATACTTCTTATCATTGCTGCTAACAGTTATTGATATGTTATCAGCGTTTGCATATAGTTAGTTAATAATAATAATAATAATAATAATTATAATAATAATAATAATAATAATAATAATAATAATAATAATAATAGCTTTATTTCTACAAGTACATGTACAAGGTATACAGGCCTAACTGACCTCAACGACACACTACTACATAGAAAGTCGCTTGTTATTCAGAGCATTTCGGGCAAATTAGGTCAGTTTTGTTCCAGGATGCCACCCACACCAGTCGACTAACACCCAGGATGCGACCCACACCAGTCGACTAACACCCAGGTACCCTTTTTACTGATGGGGAACAGACAACCGGTGTAAAGAAACACGCCCAATGTTTCTACCCTCGTCGGGAATCGAACCCAGACCCTCGCCGTGTGAAGTTTAGTTAGTTAGTTTAATATGTTTATTATGCACCCCATACCCATCCTGTGGGCGGTAGTCAAAAGATTACAGAGGTACATAATTGGTCCAGGGACTGGACTCCAAAGTTTTGATAGCGAGAGCTTTTGCCACCAGGCCTCGTGGTACGGGTAGGAATGAGGGAAAGTTTATAATTCTTGTAAGGTAGGCCTACTGATCTATGTTGAGAGTTCCTCCCCACAATGAGTCACTCTTAAATATATACTATTTTTCAGTCATATGCAATTCTATATAGCAACTACATTGCCGTTATGAATAAAGTTAAGAGTTTTTTCATATTTTGAGAGTTTGCCTGACTAGTAGGTAGATAGGAATGTAGGTAGCTAGTTGGGAAGTTTGGCAGGGAGTTGGGTACGTAAGTAGGTAGGTAGATTGGTAGCTACGTACGTAAGTACATACGTAGATTGGCAGGAAGGTAGATAGGTACGTTGGAAGGTTGAGAGGTGGGGGAATAGGAAGGTAGGTGACTAGTTAGGTAGGTAGGTAGGTAAGATGCAGGTAGGTAACAGGCAGGTAGGTAGATAAGTAGGTAGGTAGGTATGAAGGTAGGTAGGTATGAAGGCAGGTAAGTATGTAGATAGGCAGGAAGGAAAGGATGTAGGAGGGTAGGGAGGAGAATATACCTAATTATGCTGAGTCACAGCTAGTTAAATCAGTCAGATTTCTAACTCCTCACTACCTTCCTATCAGTAGGTATGGAGGTAGGAAGGAGGATAGGAGAACCCTTGTAATTCTTGCAAGTCTTGTATGTCATCCACCTGTCTCCCGGTATACTATCTCTTCTCTAGGTTATTCTGAATTACTACTTGTAGTTATTTCAATCAAATTTATATTATAACTCCTGCTCCTTGTTGTTGCTTATTTTAATGCCTCCTACAAACTTTCTAACAATTAATTATGTCTACTGTCTGATATTCCATCTCACATCTACTGCTGCTGCTGTCTCTGTCATATTCTTAAATTACTACAAATCATTTAGCCTTTAAAGTACATCTGAATGATGACTTACTTCTTCCTACACAGTACAGAAGTATTACTGTATTAGAAATAAAACTAAAACTAAAAAATCAGCCTAATAGCATAAACTAGCCAACATATAATTAAAAGAACAAGGAGAATAACAACCACAGAAGAATATATTTAAAAATGTCGCCGGGCGCGGCCTCAAGGAAGGGTATGGGGTCTCCCACCAGTCTTCCAGCACGGTCACGGGCTACCTGTTCTATCTCAACTGTGTTCATTAATTACTTCCATGTTCTTGTCTTCCGTAACTGAGACATGACAAAGGGAGGATGAGAGAGATAAGGGAGATGTGAAGGGCACTAAGGTAGGTAGAAAATAACATGGGATTGAAAGAGGTAGGGAGGAAGAACGAGAAGCTAGATATAACGATCACAATGTTATACATAATATAATAACAGAGATACAAAGATCACACTGTTATACACAGTAACAACAGAGATACAAAGATCACACTGTTATACACAGTAACAACAGAGATACAAAGATCACACTGTTATACACAGTAACAACAGAGATACAAAGATCACACTGTTATACACAGTAACAACAGAGATACAAAGATCACACTGTTATACACAGTAACAACAGAGATACAAAGATCACACTGTTATACACAGTAACAACAGATATACAAAGATCACACTGTTATACACAGTAACAACAGAGATACAAAGATCACACTGTTATACACAGTAACAACAGAGATACAAAGATCACACTGTTATACACAGTAACAACAGAGATACAAAGATCACACTGTTATACACAATAACAACAGAGATACAAAGATCACACTGTTATACACAGTAACAACAGAGATACAAAGATCACACTGTTATACACAGTAACAACAGATATACAAAGATCACACTGTTATACACAGTAACAACAGAGATACAAAGATCACACTGTTATACACAGTAACAACAGAGATACAAAGATCACACTGTTATACACAGTAACAACAGAGATACAAAGATCACACTGTTATACACAGTAACAACAGAGATACAAAGATCACACTGTTATACACAGTAACAACAGAGATACAAAGATCACACTGTTATACACAGTAACAACAGAGATACAAAGATCACACTGTTATACACAGTAACAACAGATATACAAAGATCACACTGTTATACACAGTAACAACAGAGATACAAAGATCACACTGTTATACACAGTAACAACAGAGATACAAAGATCACACTGTTATACACAGTAACAACAGAGATACAAAGATCACACTGTTATACACAATAACAACAGAGATACAAAGATCACACTGTTATACACAGTAACAACAGAGATACAAAGATCACACTGTTATACACAGTAACAACAGATATACAAAGATCACACTGTTATACACAGTAACAACAGAGATACAAAGATCACACTGTTATACACAGTAACAACAGAGATACAAAGATCACACTGTTATACACAGTAATAACAGAGATACAAAGATCACACTGTTATACACAGTAATAACAGAGATACAAAGATCACACTGTTATACACAGTAACAACAGATATACAAAGATCACACTGTTATACACAGTAACAACAGAGATACAAAGATCACACTGTTATACACAGTAATAACAGAGATACAAAGATCACACTGTTATACACAGTAACAACAGAGATAACAGAGATACAAAGATCACACTGTTATACACAGTAACAACAGAGATACAAAGATCACACTGTTATACACAGTAATAACAGAGATACAAAGATCACACTGTTATACACAGTAACAACAGAGATACAAAGATCACACTGTTATACACAGTAACAACAGAGATACAAAGATCACACTGTTATACACAGTAACAACAGAGATACAAAGATCACACTGTTATACACAGTAACAACAGAGATACAAAGATCACACTGTTATACACAGTAACAACAGATATACAAAGATCACACTGTTATACACAGTAACAACAGAGATACAAAGATCACACTGTTATACACAGTAACAACAGAGATACAAAGATCACACTGTTATACACAGTAACAACAGAGATACAAAGATCACACTGTTATACACAGTAACAACAGAGATACAAAGATCACACTGTTATACACAGTAACAACAGAGATACAAAGATCACACTGTTATACACAGTAACAACAGAGATACAAAGATCACACTGTTATACACAGTAACAACAGAGATACAAAGATCACACTGTTATACACAGTAACAACAGAGATACAAAGATCACACTGTTATACACAGTAACAACAGAGATACAAAGATCACACTGTTATACACAGTAACAACAGAGATACAAAGATCACACTGTTATACACAGTAACAACAGAGATACAAAGATCACACTGTTATACACAGTAACAACAGAGATACAAAGATCACACTGTTATACACAGTAACAACAGAGATACAAAGATCACACTGTTATACACAGTAACAACAGAGATACAAAGATCACACTGTTATACACAGTAACAACAGAGATACAAAGATCACACTGTTATACACAGTAACAACAGAGATACAAAGATCACACTGTTATACACAGTAACAACAGAGATACAAAGATCACACTGTTATACACAGTAACAACAGAGATACAAAGATCACACTGTTATACACAGTAACAACAGAGATACAAAGATCACACTGTTATACACAGTAACAACAGAGATACAAAGATCACACTGTTATACACAGTAACAACAGAGATACAAAGATCACACTGTTATACACAGTATACAACAGAGATACAAAGATCACACTGTTATACACAGTAACAACAGAGATACAAAGATCACACTGTTATACACAGTAACAACAGAGATACAAAGATCACACTGTTATACACAGTAACAACAGATATACAAAGATCACACTGTTATACACAGTAACAACAGAGATACAAAGATCACACTGTTATACACAGTAACAACAGAGATACAAAGATCACACTGTTATACACAGTAACAACAGAGATACAAAGATCACACTGTTATACACAGTAACAACAGAGATACAAAGATCACACTGTTATACACAGTAACAACAGAGATACAAAGATCACACTGTTATACACAGTAACAACAGAGATACAAAGATCACACTGTTATACACAATAACAACAGAGATACAAAGATCACACTGTTATACACAATAACAACAGATATACAAAGATCACACTGTTATACACAGTAACAACAGAGATACAAAGATCACACTGTTATACACAGTAATAACAGAGATACAAAGATCACACTGTTATACACAGTAACAACAGATATACAAAGATCACACTGTTATACACAGTAACAACAGAGATACAAAGATCACACTGTTATACACAGTAACAACAGAGATACAAAGATCACACTGTTATACACAGTAACAACAGAGATACAAAGATCACACTGTTATACACAGTAACAACAGAGATACAAAGATCACACTGTTATACACAGTAACAACAGAGATACAAAGATCACACTGTTATACACAGTAACAACAGAGATACAAAGATCACACTGTTATACACAGTAACAACAGAGATACAAAGATCACACTGTTATACACAATAACAACAGAAATACAAAGATCACACTGTTATACACAGTAACAACAGAGATACAAAGATCACACTGTTATACACAGTAACAACAGAGATACAAAGATCACACTGTTATACACAGTAACAACAGAGATACAAAGATCACACTGTTATACACAGTAACAACAGAGATACAAAGATCACACTGTTATACACAGTAATAACAGAGATACAAAGATCACACTGTTATACACAGTAATAACAGAGATACAAAGATCACACTGTTATACACAATAACAACAGAGATACAAAGATCACACTGTTATACACAGTAACAACAGAGATACAAAGATCACACTGTTATACACAGTAACAACAGATATACAAAGATCACACTGTTATACACAATAACAACAGAGATACAAAGATCACACTGTTATACACAGTAACAACAGAGATACAAAGATCACACTGTTATACACAGTAACAACAGAGATACAAAGATCACACTGTTATACACAGTAACAACAGAGATACAAAGATCACACTGTTATACACAGTAACAACAGAGATACAAAGATCACACTGTTATACACAATAACAACAGAGATACAAAGATCACACTGTTATACACAGTAACAACAGATATACAAAGATCACACTGTTATACACAGTGATAACAGAGATACAAAGATCACACTGTTATACACAATAACAACAGAGATACAAAGATCACACTGTTATACACAATAACAACAGAGATACAAAGATCACACTGTTATACACAATAACAACAGATATACAAAGATCACACTGTTATACACAGTAACAACAGAGATACAAAGATCACACTGTTATACACAGTGATAACAGAGATACAAAGATCACACTGTTATACACAATAACAACAGAGATACAAAGATCACACTGTTATACACAGTAACAACAGAGATACAAAGATCACACTGTTATACACAATAAGAACAGAGATACAAAGATCACACTGTTATACACAATAACAACAGAGATACAAAGATCACACTGTTATACACAATAACAACAGAGATACAAAGATCACACTGTTATACACAATAACAACAGAGATACAAAGATCACACTGTTATACACAGTAACAACAGAGATACAAAGATCACACTGTTATACACAATAACAACAGAGATACAAAGATCACACTGTTATACACAGTAATAACAGAGATACAAAGATCACACTGTTATACACAGTGATAACAGAGATACAAAGATCACACTGTTATACACAATAACAACAGAGATACAAAGATCACACTGTTATACACAGTAACAACAGAGATACAAAGATCACACTGTTATACACAATAACAACAGAGATACAAAGATCACACTGTTATACACAATAACAACAGAGATACAAAGATCACACTGTTATACACAATAACAACAGAGATACAAAGATCACACTGTTATACACAATAACAACAGAGATACAAAGATCACACTGTTATACACAGTAATAACAGAGATACAAAGATCACACTGTTATACACAATAACAACAGAGATACAAAGATCACACTGTTATACACAATAACAACAGAGATACAAAGATCACACTGTTATACACAGTAATAACAGATATACAAAGATCACACTGTTATACACAGTAACAACAGATATACAAAGATCACACTGTTATACACAATAATAACAGAGATACAAAGATCACACTGTTATACACAATAATAACAGAGATACAAAGATCACACTGTTGTACACTAAAATTATATGCCTTTTGTAATCGCCACAAATATCAGAGTTGTCTCAACTATTTTTTGATAAACTTTTGCATTCACGCCCGAGGTATGCAAGAAATTTATGGAATTATTGGTAATATTTTAACTCCGGTTTGTGGTACAGTGACGCTGGAATATCTCTGGTAAAAATTATAATGATCGGTCCATTAATAATAAAGGTACAACAATAAATATTATATTTTTCGTATAGGCCTACAGTAACTGATGACGTCATCACCTCATGATGAGACATACATGATGAGACGTACATGATGAGACATGCATGATGAGACATGCATGATGAGACATGCATGATGAGACATACAAAATGTTGATAGATTTAGTAACTAATTTTTGATAAGCTGAACTCATTTACCAATTGTTTTAGCTCTTAGTGTAGGCCTACTGCAACTGACTGCTTCTCCCACTTAACTCTTAGTGTAGGCCTACTGTAACTGACTGCTTCTCCCACTTAACTCTTAGTGTAGGCCTAGTGCAATTGACTGCTTCTCCCACTTAACTCTTAGTGTAGGCCTACTGCAACTGACTGCTTCTACCAATTAACTCTTAGTGTAGGCCTACTGCAACTGACTGCTTCTCTCACTTAACTCTTAGTGTAGGCTTACTGCAACTGACAGCTTCTCCCACTTAACTCTTAGTGTAGGCCTACTGCAACTGACTGCTTCTCCCACTTAACTCTTAGTGTAGGCCTACTGCAATTGACTGCTTCTCCCACTTAACTCTTAGTGTAGGCCTACTGCAACTGACTGCTTCTACCAATTAACTCTTAGTGTAGGCCTACTGCAACTGACTGCTTCTCTCACTTAACTCTTAGTGTAGGCTTACTGCAACTCACAGCTTCTCCCACTTAACTCTTAGTGTAGGCCTACTGCAACTGACTGCTTCTCCCACTTAACTCTTAGTGTAAGCCTACTGCAACTGACAGCTTCTCCCACTTAACTCTTAGTGTAGGCCTACTGCAAATGACTGCTTCTCCCACTTAACTCTTAGTGTAGGCCTACTGCAACTGACTGCTTCTCCCACTTAACTCTTAGTGTAGGCCTACTGCAACTGACTACTTCTCCCACTTAACACTTAGTGTAGGCCTGCTGCAACTGACAGCTTCTCCCACTTAACTCTTAGTGTAGGCCTACTGCAACTGACTGCTTCTCCCACTTAACTCTTAGTGTAGGCCTACTGCAACTGACAGTTTCTCCCACTTAACACTTAGTGTAGGCCTACTGCAACTGACAGCTTCTCCCACTTAACTCTTAGTGTAGGCCTACTGCAACTGACTGCTTCTCCCACTTAACTCTTAGTGTAGGCCTACTGCAACTGACAGCTTCTCCCACTTAACACTTAGTGTAGGCCTACTGCAACTGACAGTTTCTCCCACTTAACAACAAGTAATAATTTAGTAACGTCTTCACATAAGATATCATGAAAACATTGTAAACCAACATTCCATTTTCTTAAGAAAAAAAAAATATAATCAAGAATTTTGTTTAGTTTCTTACTTTGCTTATACAACATTGTTTAATGTTAACAACAGTTTGGGAGAGTGTAGATATGGTTATTATTGTTTAATGTTAACAACAGTTTGGGAGAGTGTAGTTATGGTTATTATTGTTTAATGTTAACAACAGTTTGGGAGAGTGTAGATATGGTTATTATTGTTTAATGTTAACAACAGTTTGGGAGAGTGTAGTTATGGTTATTATTGTTTAATGTTAACAACAGTTTGGGAGAGTGTAGTTATGGTTATTATTGTTTAATGTTAACAACAGTTTGGGAGAGTGTAGATATGGTTATTATTGTTTAATGTTAACAACAGTTTGGGATAGTGTAGTTATGGTTATTATTGTTTAATGTTAACAACAGTTTGGGAGAGTGTAGATATGGTTATTATTGTTTAATGTTAACAACAGTTTGGGAGAGTGTAGTTATGGTTATTATTGTTTAATGTTAACAACAGTTTGGGAGAGTGTAGTTATGGTTATTATTGTTTAATGTTAACAACAGTTTGGGAGAGTGTAGTTATGGTTATTATTGTTTAATGTTAAAAACAGATTGGGAGAGTGTAGTTATGGTTATTATTGTTTAATGTTAACAACAGTTTGGGAGAGTGTAGATAGGGTTATTATTGTTTAATGTTAACAACAGTTTGGGAGAGTGTAGTTATGGTTATTATTGTTTAATGTTAACAACAGTTTGGGTGAGTGTAGTTATGGTTATTATTGTTTAATGTTAACAACAGTTTGGGAGAGTGTAGATATGGTTATTATTGTTTAATGTTAACAACAGTTTGGGAGAGTGTAGTTATGGTTATTATTGTTTAATGTTAACAACAGTTTGGGAGAGTGTAGATATGGTTATTATTGTTTAATGTTAACAACAGTTTGGGAGAGTGTAGTTATGGTTATTATTGTTTAATGTTAACAACAGTTTGGGAGAGTGTAGTTATGGTTATTATTGTTTAATGTTAACAACAGTTTGGGAGAGTGTAGATATGGTTATTATTGTTTAATGTTAACAACAGTTTGGGAGAGTGTAGTTATGGTTATTATTGTTTAATGTTAACAACAGTTTGGGAGAGTGTAGTTATGGTTATTATTGTTTAATGTTAACAACAGTTTGGGAGAGTGTAGTTATGGTTATTATTGTTTAATGTTAACAACAGTTTGGGAGAGTGTAGTTATGGTTATTATTGTTTAATGTTAACAACAGTTTGGGAGAGTGTAGTTATGGTTATTATTGTTTAATGTTAACAACAGTTTGGGAGAGTGTAGTTATGGTTATTATTGTTTAATGTTAACAACAGTTTGGGAGAGTGTAGTTATGGTTATTATTGTTTAATGTTAACAACAGTTTGGGAGAGTGTAGTTATGGTTATTATTGTTTAATGTTAACAACAGTTTGGGAGAGTGTAGTTATGGTTATTATTGTTTAATGTTAACAACAATTTGGGAGAGTGTAGTTATAGTTATTATTGTTTAATGTTAACAACAGTTTGGGAGAGTGTAGTTATGGTTATTATTGTTTAATGTTAACAACAGTTTGGGAGAGTGTAGTTATGGTTATTATTGTTTAATGTTAACAACAGTTTGGGAGAGTGTAGATATGGTTATTATTGTTTAATGTTAACAACAGTTTGGGAGAGTGTAGATATGGTTATTATTGTTTAATGTTAACAACAGTTTGGGAGAGTGTAGTTATGGTTATTATTGTTTAATGTTAACAACAGTTTGGGAGAGTGTAGTTATGGTTATTATTGTTTAATGTTAACAACAGTTTGGGAGAGTGTAGTTATGCTTATTAGAATGTGTACATATGTTTGTGTACGCAATAAGCAAAGCTGATGCGACATTCCAAGCCCTTTCGTGATTTATCAAATTATCAAGAACCTCTGTATATATGTGTATGTGAATGTTGGTAGCGTGGTGTGTGTGTGTGTGTGTGTGTGTGTGTGTGTGTGTGTGTGTGTGTGTGTGTGTGTGTGTGTGTGTGTGTGTGTGTGTGTGTGTGTGTGTGTGTGTGTGTGTTATATGTGTGTGTGTGTGTGTGTGTGTGTGTGTGTGTGTGTGTGTGTGTGTGTGTGTGTGTGTGTGTGTGTATGTGTGTGTGTGTGTGTGTTATGTGTGTGTGTGTGTGTGTGTGTGTGTGTGTGTGTGTGTGTGTGTGTGTGTGTGTGTGTGTGTGTGTGTGTGTGTGTGTGTGTGTGTGTGTGTGTGTGTTATGTGTGTGTGTGTACTCACCTAATTGTACTCACCTAATTGTGGTTGCAGGGGTCGAGACTCAGCTCCTGGCCCCGCCTCTTCACTGATCGCTACTGGATCCTCTCTCTCTCTGCTTCCTGAGCTTTGTCATACCTCTTCTTAAAACTATGTATGGTTCCTGCCTCCACTACTTCACTTGCTAGGCTATTCCACTTGCTGACAACTCTATGACTGAAGAAATACTTCCTAACGTCACTGTGACTCGTCTGAGTCTTCAGCTTCCAGTTGTGACCCCTTGTCCCTGTGTCCCCTCTCTGGAACATCCTATCTCTGTCCACCTTGTCTATTCCCCGCAGTATCTTGTATGTCGTTATCATGTCTCCCCTGACCCTTCTGTCCTCCAGTGTCGTCAGTCCGATTTCCCTTAACCTTTCCTCGTACGACATTCCCTTGAGCTCTGGGACTAGCCTTGTTGCAAACCTTTGTACTTTCTCTAACTTCTTGACGTGCTTGACCAGGTGTGGGTTCCAGACTGGTGCTGCATACTCCAGTATGGGCCTAACATGCACAGTGTACAGTGTCTTGAACGATTCCTTATTAAGGTATCGGAACGCTATTCTCAGGTTTGCCAGGCGCCCGTATGCTGCAGCGGTTATTTGGTTGATGTGTGCCTCCGGTGATATGCTCGGTGTTATGGTCACCCCAAGGTCTTTCTCCCTGAGTGAGGTCTGTAGTCTTTGTCCACATAGCCTATACTCTGTCTGCGGTCTTCTTTGCCCCTCCCCAATCTTCATGACTTTGCATTTGGCTGGATTGAATTCGAGAAGCCAGTTACTGGACCACATGTCCAGCCTCTCCAGGTCTCTTTGCAGTCCTGCCTCATCCTCGTCCGATTTAATTCTTCTCATCAACTTCACGTCATCTGCGAACAGGGACACTTCAGAGTCTATTCCTTCCATCATGTCGTTCACATATATCAAAAATAGCATTGGTCCTAGAACTGACCCCTGTGGGACCCCGCTCGTAACAGGCGCCCACTGTGATACCTCTTCACGTACCATGACTCGTTGCTGCCTCCCTGTCAGGTATTCCCTTATCCATTGCAGTGCCCTTCCTTTTACGTGTGCCTGATCCTCCAGCTTCTGCACTAATCTCTTGTGGGGAACTGTGTCAAAGGCCTTCCTGCAGTCTAGGAAAACGCAATCTACCCAACCCTTTCTCTCATGTCTTACTTCTGTTACCTTGTCATAAAACTCCAGGAGGTTTGTGATACAAGATTTGCCTTCCATGAACCCATGCTGGTTTTCATTTATAATCTTGTTCCTTTCCAGGAGTTCGACCACTCTCCTCCTGATAATCTTCTCCATGACTTTGCACACAATACATGTCAGAGACACAGGTCTGTAGTTTAGTGCCTCGTTTCTGTTTCCTTTCTTAAATATGGGGACTACATTAGCTGTCTTCCATTTCTCAGGCAGTTGCCCAGTTTCAAGGGATGTGTTGAAGATTGTGGTTAGAGGCACACACAGCATCTCTGCTCCTTCTCTAAGGACCCATGGGGAGATGTTGTCCGGTCCCATCGCCTTTGAGGTGTCAAGGTCACTTAAGAGCTTCTTCACCTCCTCCTCAGTTGTTCGTATGTCATCCAACACTTGTTGGTATATTCCCTCTTGATGTTCCCTTCTGTTCTGTCTTCCCACAGCCCTTCCTGTCTCTACTGCAGAAACTTCCTTAAATCTCCTGTTCAGCTCCTCACATACCTCCTGATCATTTCTTGTGAGTTCTCCACCTTCTGTCCTTAATCTGATCACCTGGTCTTTGACTGTTGTCTTCCTCCTGATGTGGCTATACAACAGTTTCGGGTCAGTCTTGATTCTCGATGCTATGTCATTTTCATACTGTCGCTGGGCCTCCCTCCTTACCTGTGCGTACTCATTCCTGGCTCTGCGACTGATCTCCCTATTTTCGTGTGTTCTCTGCCTTCTGTACTTTTTCCATTCTCTATTGCACTTTGTTTTTGCCTCCTTACACCGTCGGGTGAACCAGGGGCTTGTTCTGGTCTTCCCGTTGTTACTGTTGCCCTTGGGAATGAACCTTTCCACTGCCTCCTTGCATTTTGTTGCTACATATTCCATCATTTCATTTACTGGCTTTCCTGCCAGTTCTCTCTCCCACTGGACCTCCCG
Organism: Cherax quadricarinatus; assembly: GCF_038502225.1. NCBI lineage: Eukaryota > Metazoa > Arthropoda > Malacostraca > Decapoda > Parastacidae > Cherax > Cherax quadricarinatus. Next base: position 66,861 of record NW_027196133.1, on the reverse strand, counting down.
CAGGAAGTTCTTCAACCCTATGTAGTCCCCTCTTTTATAGTCAAGCTTTTCCCATTCTACTCCTGTTATTCTCTCCACTTGCAGCTCTACTATGTATTCAAAGCACAGAACCACGTGGTCGCTAGCTCCTAGGGGACTCTCATACTTGATGTCCTCAATGTCTGAGCTGCCCAGGGTGAACACAAGGTCCAATCTTGCTGGTTCATCCTCCCCTCTCACTCTGGTAGTGTCCTTAACATGTTGGTGCATGAGGTTCTCCAGCACCACGTCCAACATCCTGGCTCTCCATGTTTCGGGACCCCCATGTGGCTCCAGGTTTTCCCAGTCAATCTCCCTGTTGTTGAAATCCCCCATAACCAGCAACTTTGCTCTGCTGGAGTGAGCTCTTCTTGCCACCTCAGCAAGTGTGTCCACCATTGCTCTGTTGCTCTCTTCATATTCCTCTCTTGGCCTCCTGCAGTTCTGTGGTGGATTATACATCACTGCAATGACCACTTTGTGTTCCCCAGACTGAAGTGTACCTGCTATGTAGTCTCTTTCTCCCGTCTCATCTATTCCTTCCATTTTCTCGAATTTCCATCTGTTTTTTACGAGCAGAGCAACCCCACCTCCCCCCCTGCCCCTTCTATCTTTCCTCATGATCTGGTATCCTGGTGGGAAGATTGCATCTGTTATTGTCTCCATGAGTTTTGTTTCTGTAACTGCTATGATGTTTGGGGACTTCTCATTGCTTCTTTCTTATTCCTCATGTTTATTCGTTAATCCATCTGCATTTGTGTACCAAACCTTCAACTTCTGTTCTAATACTGTAACTGTGGTGCGGGGGGTGGAAACAGAGGGATCGGTGTGTGATGGTTGGTTTGGATTGTTCAGTTGCCTTGGGGGTGTCGTGGCTGGAGTCCTTCTGCAGGTGTTTCTGGGGGGTGCGCTTGTCCTTCCATTTGATCCTGGGTCATTCTGCTCTCCTTTTTCATTTCCTCCCATTTCTCCTTTCGTTTTTGAACTCTCTCTTTCATTGTCTTCCTTTCGTCCTGTGTTCTGTCTCGGTCGAGGTACACACTCCGGAACTCCTGCTTGCCTCTCAGCCGTGCTTTCTCCTGCAGTATCATGGTTCGGGTTGATTCTTCCTTGAAAATTACTTTGAGAAGCCGATTCCTTTTCTTTGTGAACCACCCAATTCTCCGAAAATTTGCCACCTGGGTCATGTCCCCCTCGCCTATCACCTTCATGATGTCTTCAATCGCTTTTTTCTCCTCCTGCTTTCTTTCATCATAAGTTTCCCCTTTAGCTTCGTCTAGCCCATAGACAAACACGGATCTCTCCCTTTCCACCTCCCACTGTGACTCCCATTGCATCCTCTGTGTTTTAGTTCCTTCCCGTGGAGTGTTCCTTCCTTCAGTCCCTTCCCTCGTTATGGCCCCTATGCTTCTTGGTTTATCCTTCCTGCTCACCTGCTCCTGGCCCACACAGGTATCTGGTAAGGTCCTTGCACATGTCCTAGTTCCTTCGATGTCTTCCAACCTCTCTTTCTGTCCTAGTGTGCTCCCTGTCTTTGTTTTGGCCCCATGTGGGTTTGACAGGACCTCTGCATATAGTTTAGTTTCCATGCTTCCTTCAGACCTGTTGTCTGTGTTTAATTTAGCCATTGCCCATGCTACTTCTGTAACATCTTTGTCTCTGTGCTGTTTCAGATGTTTCAGCTCCTCCTCTAATCTCTCTATCTTGATTTCTGCTTCTGTGGCCTGTTGCTTCCACCTTCTGCATTCTGCTGCTAACCTCTCTTCCATCTTCCTTTCCAGCTCATCTAGTCTCCTTCCCCAGTCTTCCTCCCTTTTTTTGAGCTCTATCTCCCATTTCTCCC
>NW_027196133.1:57500-60000 GCF_038502225.1 Cherax quadricarinatus | reverse complement strand
TCCACTGCCTTACAACTCTATGACCGAAGAAATACTTCCTACTATCTCTCTGACTCATTTGTGTCTTCAACTTCCAATTGTGGCCTCTTGTTTCTGTGTCCCCTCCCTGGAACATCCTGTCTTTGTCCACCTTGTCTATTCCACGCAGTATTTTATATGTCGTTATCATGTCTCCCCTGACCCTCCTGTCCTCCAGTGTGGTCAGGCCGATTTCCCTTAATCTTTCTTCATAGGACATTCCCCTTAGCTCTGGAACTAACCTTGTCGCAAACCTTTGTACTTTCTCTAGTTTCTTGACGTGCTTTATCAAGTGCGGGTTCCAAACAGGTGCTGCATACTCCAGTATGGGCCTGACATACACGGTGTACAGTGTCTTGAATGATTCCTTACTAAGGTATCGGAATGCTGTTCTCAGGTTTGCCAGGCGCCCATATGCTGCAGCAGTTATCTGATTGATGTGTGCTTCCGGAGACATGCTCGGTGTTATACTCACCCCAAGATCTTTCTCCTTGAGTGAGGTTTGCAGTCTTTGGCCACCTAGCCTATACTCTGTCTGTGGTCTTCTGTGCACTTCCCCTATCTTCATGACTTTGCATTTGGCAGGATTAAATTCGAGAAGCCATTTTCTGGACCAGGTGTCCAGTCTGTCCAGGTCTCTTTGAAGTCCTGCCTGGTCCTCATCAGATTTAATTCTCCTCATTAACTTCACATCATCTGCAAACAGGGACACTTCTGAGTCTAACCCTTCCGTCATGTCGTTCACATATACCAAAAATAGCACTGGTCCTAGGACCGACCCCTGTGGGACCCCGCTCGTCACAGGTGCCCACTGTGATACATCATTACGTACCATGACTCGTTGTTGCCTCCCTGTCAGGTATTCTCTGATCCATTGCAGTGCCCTTCCTGTTATATGCGCCTGATGCTCTAGCTTCTGCACTAATCTCTTGTGAGGAACTGTGTCAAAGGCCTTCTTGCAGTCCAAGAAGATGCAATCAACCCACCCCTCTCTCTCTTGTCTTACTTCTGTTATTTTATCATAAAACTCCAGAAGGTTTGTGACACAGGATTTGCCTTCCGTGAATCCGTGTTGGTTGGCATTTATACTCCTGTTCCGTTGCAGGTGCTCCACCACTCTCCTCCTGATAATCTTCTCCATAATTTTGCATACTATACACGTCAATGACACAGGTCTATAGTTTAGTGCCTCTTTTCTGTCTCCTTTTTTAAAAATGGGATCTACATTTGCCGTCTTCCATACCTCAGGTAGTTGCCCAGTTTCCAGGGATGTGTTGAAGATTGTGGTAAGTGGCAAGCACAACATATCTGCTCCCTCTCTAAGGACCCACGGGGAGATGTCCGGTCCCATTGCCTTTGAGGTATCGATGTCCCTTAGCAGTTTCTTCACCTCCTCCTCATCTGTATGTATGTCGTCCAACACTTGTTGGTGTGTTCCTTGCTGGTGTCCCCATCTGGTCTGTCCCCCCAGAGTCCTTCCTGTCTCTACTGTAAATACTTCCTTAAATCTCGTGTTGAGCTCCTCACATACCTCTTGATCGTTTCTTGTGAGTTCTCCACCTTCTTTTCTCAGCCTTATCACCTGGTCCTTGACTGTTGACTTCCTCCTAATGTGGCTATACAGCAGTTTCGGGTCAGATTTGACTTTCGATGCTATGTCGTTTTCATACTGTCGCTGGGCCTCCCTCCTTATCTGTGCGTACTCGTTTCTGGCTCTTCTACTAATCTCCTTGTTTTCCTGGGTCCTAAGCCTCCTGTACCTTTTCCATTCTCTGTTGCACTTAGTTTTTGCCTCCCTACACCTTCGGGTAAACCAAGGACTCGTTTTGGTCTTCCTATTATTTCTGTTTCCCTTGGGAACAAAACTTTCCTCTGCCTCCTTGCACTTTGTTGCCACATATTCCATCATCTCGTTTACTGATTTTCCTACCATTTCTCTGTCCCACTGAACCTCCTGCAGGAAGTTTCTCATACCTGTGTAGTCTCCCCTTTTATAGTTTGGCCTGTCCCCTTCAGTTCCTGTTACCTTCTCCACTTGTAACTCTACTATATAGTCAAAACTCAGAACCACATGATCGCTAGCTCCAAGGGGCCTCTCGTAAGTGATATCCTCAATGTCTGAACTGCTCAGAGTGAACACAAGATCCAGTCTTGCTGGCTCATCCTCCCCTCTCTCTCTGGTTGTGTCCCTGACATGTTGATGCATGAGGTTTTCAAGTACCACATCCATCATCTTGGCTCTCCATGTTTCGGGACCCCCATGTGGCTCCAGGTTTTCCCAGTCGATCTCCCTGTGGTTGAAATCGCCCATTACCAGTAACTTTGCTCTGCTCGAGTGAGCTCTTCTTGCCACCTCAGCCAGTGTGTCCACCATCACCCTGTTGCTCTCTTCGTGTGTGTGTGTGTGTGTGTGTGTGTGTGTATGTGTGTGTGTGTGTATGTGTGTATGTGTTACTTACCATTTGGTCCTAGGCACATGTCG
>NW_027196133.1:0-55000 GCF_038502225.1 Cherax quadricarinatus | reverse complement strand
GTAATAACTTCTACCTGGTCTTGTTGGGTTGTTGTCATGTCATTGTAATATTGTCTAATATATAATCATTGTATTGTGTAATGTATAATCATTGTGTTGTGTGATATATAATCATTGTGTTGTTGTCATGTCCATATGCTGCTGTGTATGATAATTAATGTGATGTATTAATGTATACCTGTACCTGAATAAACTTGCTTAATAACTGTGTTGTTAATATCCTTGTGTTGTTGTCTAATCATTGTGTTGTTGTCATGTCTATGTGTTGTTATGTATGATAATTTGTGTAATGTATTAATGTATAACTGTACCTGAATAAACTTGCTTAATAACTGTGTTGTTAATATCCTTGTGTTGTTGTCTAATCATTGTGTTGTTGTCATGTCTATGTGTTGTTATGTATGATAATTTGTGTAATGTATTAATGTATACCTGTGCCTTAATAAACTTACTTAATAATTGTGTTGTTGTTTAATATCCTTGTGTTGTTGTTATATCTTTGTGTGGTGGGACCTCGGGGAAGTGGTGAATATACGAGGGGACAAGGAAGGACACCTGAAGCCATGGACCTGAGTGAGGCCTTCATAACTTAATGATCTTCCCTTTCAGAACATCAGGAACTTCAAGAACCTTCACTATCAAGACCTTCGAAGACTTCAAGAACTTCTGAACGTGCTGACCTTAGGGTAGTGGTGAAGGGAAAACATCCGGGGGCCCACGGATGGATTCCTGGACACATGAATCTGGGGAAGGCAGGAGGCTAGATGCAAGGGTTGGGTTTGCTGAGAGTGAAAAGGATACTGGTTGTTGAGGCTGACCTTGGGGAAGTGGGCAAGGGACAATATCTAAGGGGACACAGATGGACTCCTGGACACATGAACCTGGGGAAAGCATCAGAAGGATTTTTGCGAAATTATTGCACACACAAATTTTCGCTTGTCTTATATGGCAAGATGAGCGTTGCTATTTAAGCCAAGATCGCAAGTTTTACATATTAGGGAGGTACCACCTCTAGAACTTTACTGGGGACCCTCATCCTCAGAGAAGACATTAAACGAACTTCAGGGAAAACTCAAGGTTCTACCCGGAGCTGTTTGAATATTTTCTTCTCCTATCTCCCACTATATTTTTATGCTATATTTGAACTTTATTAATAAAATACATTGATAGAAAACACAAACATGATTACATTGGTACAATATATCAAAGATTATGAATCTCCTCCAGCTCCTCCGAAGCCGGACACGAGCCCAGTATTCAGCATGCATTTCCCCTCTGGATGGCCACGCTGAGGCTCTGGAACATGAAAGTGTGGTGTCGATGAGTCTGGAACCCAATTCTTTAAGGAAATGTGTGGCATGTTTTCCCCATGCTCCCAAGGTCTCTGATCCCACTGGGACAAATTGGTACTGTTGGCTTATGTCACTGTACCTGCTGATCTTGTACTCCTCCCTGTGGTCAGCAGCTCCTCCCTGTAGCCCGACACTGTGATGGATGTAGGTGTCTGCCAGTGTGGACACACAGGTATAGTCCCGTGCTAAGAGCATGTCATTCTTCCAAGGATAGATGGTGATCCCTTCTGGGCAGATTGCTGGGTTGTGGGTATTGTTGGCTGCTAGTGATCGGAGCTTTCTCTCGGCTCTTTTATGTGTACCTACTGTAAGTCAGTGTAGTGTTCTTGGTTGTAAATGGTCTAGTGATGCTGACAAACTGTGATAAAGGTCACTTTTATCCTGTAGTGTACTTAAGTGCTATTTTCCAGTGTACTGTTCTTGCGTTTTGCTGTACCGATTTTGTCTTTACTTCTTATATGTTGATATACCGGCTGTATCCATGATGTAAACTAAAGGTTCTCTGTTATATACACCAAACACTTCAAACTTTCCCACTGCGCCTTACACAACAGTGTCTCCCACACTGACATTCATGTCTCCTGCATCATTCAACATTCCCAACAACAGTGTCTCTCACACTGACATTCATGTGTCTTGCATCATTCAACATTCCCAACACACTCACTTAACATCTTCCAGACTCCCTTTCTCCTATCTGTACTTTTCTCAAATTCATAATATTTATCCAAATAAACCTATCCACAATTCACACGAAAAATCAGTAACTCTCGTTTAATAAATTCGACAAACATGGTAATCTCGATCTGCCCACCAAAAAGATTTCGTTACAATTCCTGCAACCTGGCTAGTTCCTCTCATTGTTACTGACTCCAGTACTGCTGTTTTTGGGGGGCAATGATTTCTTGCTCTAATATACCTCTGAAACCCCAGTACCCTGAGTCTCATTCTTTACATGAAGTATTTCTTTAACAATTCTGTCTAACACTGTACGGCTTTGACCTATTTCATTAGCACAGGCTGGTACCAAAGTTACACTTGTGTAGAGATATTAGACTCTAATCTTGTTTACAAACGACAAAATGTAGTGAAATGCTACAACCTATTATGCAGACGTAACTTCTGTTCAATGCTTCAGTAGCTACAACAGTCTTCATGTTCCTCTAAACAAGGCTCAGGTCACTATGGTTCAGTAGCTATGGTAGTTTTATAGGTTTCCTTCCAGCAGGACTGAAGTCACTATTGTTCTGTAGTTACGGTAGTTTCGGAGGTATTCTGCCGACAGTGAAAGTCATTATACGTTAAACGTTTCATAGATATTTTAGTATTAAGAACTGCTTCTCAACTGTGTTAGAGTCACTATGGTTACAATATCTTCAACAGATTCAAAAGCATAATTATGTACCCTTTCAATAAATAAACAAAATATAAATAAATAAATATATGTATATAACTTTTTCATTCTTGAGCATTTAAAAAAAAATCTGAAATATACTGTACAGTCAATCACATTCGGCGGTAACAATGTTTCAGTAAACGAGGAAAGAAAGTTTGAGGGGGACGTTGAGAGGTGTGTATGCAGTAAGGTATAATTATAGGGAAGGACACAAAAAAAAATTGTGCCCTGTAATTATAACTTCTTGGACTCGCTGGAAACGTAGACTAGCCAGACAAGAAATACTCGTCTAGCCAGAGTACCAGGGAGAGGCCACTCATTGTAAATTTGATTCCACTATTTATGTTTCATAGTTATTTATTTATTACTGTGGGATTTTCTGCATACTATTATGTATATTTATACATGCTCTGTGTAGCAGTGTGTTTGTGTGTATGTCTGGCGTTACTGTGTATAGCGTTATAGTTGTTTATATCTTTCTGGTGTTACACAACGTTAACAATACACTGGCAACACTGTCTCCCTCTACACCCTGTCATATGACTTTTTAAATCTATAAATACAAGAGACTGATACTTTTCTTTATACAAGTTTGTTACGCAGAAATGTGGGATGGCAGGGGGGCTTGAGCTTTGTCTAAGGGCAAAGGTAAAAGTTACACACATCTCAAGCATAAACAGGCCACCCAGGGCTATCCCAGTCAAAACAGAAAGCGCTAAACCAGAATGTATTACTTCCATGGGTTGGTTAACAGAGGGTTAGGTAAAAATCCCAGTTAGGAAAATATATCTATTTATTCAACATAACACTATATACACTCTAGAAACACCTTAATCCTAAATGCCCAAATGAGGATACACAAGAAACAGCTGCCTGGAGGTTCAGCCACCATAACCACTAGGCCTAGTCAGCGCCAGACCGTCACTACTCCACTACAAACCCCATTTCTTATTTCCTCACTCATCCCACAGCATCCTGGCCATGTCAGAGCCTGGGTGAACATACAGGTAAGCCATAGAAGAGCCTATGGCTTGGGTTAGCTAAACAAAAGGAGTACACGACTACAAACTTAGCTCAAATACACAGGATCTCCGACGCCAGCCTCCACACCATGCTGACCCCACGTGACTCCCCCAGCCACGCTCACTCCGCATACCCAAACACCCTTGGAAAATAAATCCCTACCAGGATTTCTTTATAATTACAGTTAGAGTACTTTACAGTGCCCCCAAATGCACATTATGAATTATAAAATTATTCTTTACAATTATAACATTCATCTATTATTATGGCACACTTCTCCACTGTATATACATTACAACGTCATGCAGAACCCTGCATAACACCCCCACCCCCAGACCATAGGTCTCACTCTGCTAGCAGGGTCCCTACGGACACTGCTAGGCAAAAGGAAAAAAAGGAAAATAAACCCCACATTAAGGTCTGAGGCAACGGGCAAAATGATAACTGGGGAATGACCACCATACAATCATGGTCTTTTGGTACTACAAATATGCAATATTAACAAACTGAGGTACTAGACTGCTGACATGTGTAACTCGCAGAACATAAAAGTGATCAAGTTCTATGCCAAACGAGCCCACAGTCACACTCTTAGACAATTGTGTTAGGAAAAGGCACCATCACAACACAGCGCTGGCCAGACACTGGCATTGATGCATTTTACCTAAATTACATCAAGCAAACTTATAAACGAGCAAGTTAACTTTGTACAAAAGTGCCCCTGAGGAATACCATTTTATGAAGTAACACCAAATTTCAGTATGTTGCAAGGCAGACCAAACTGTATGTGCCACCAAAAAAAAACTTTTAAACAGTAAGTACATTTTCCATGAGTTCAAAGAAAAGAAAAACAGATTTTACATGATAAATTCTACTTAGAAAGCAACATCACATTATCACTCCCATCTCACAGCAATTTTTGTGTAAACAAAACTGGTTCCCCATGACACACCTCTGCGAGAATCAGGAGAGCACAGGAGAGGGGAAAAATATCAGGCCCCTAAAAACAACGGGTGGATAGGCACATAAATCTTGTTGGTGGGACTGCGGCCGTAAAACCCTGGAGTCATCACTGAAGACCCCCGAAAGGTGGACCTCCCAGGCCGCCACCTACATGTCATTCCAAGGACCCTGGAGTCACCCCAGTGGTGATCCAAAAAGGAAAAATTGAAAAAGAGTCCTGAAGAACCAAAACACCTCGGATCAAAAGACATGACCCAAACAGTCGAGGGCATCACCGCCAGCCCCACATTCACTAAAACGTTAGGTCCAACAGTCCCTATACCAACATAAAACAGAGGCGAGGCATTCCAGCCAACACCTAAAAAACGTAGCATACCTTACCTAGGCATGGTCTTTGATGTGACTACCCCCCTAAATACACACACACTAGGGAATCCTGATACCTCCAGCTCCAGCTCAACCTGCCCTTCTCCTTTGGGTGGTCCAGAGTTCCATCTACTCGTCTACCGCAAATCACTGCAAAATAAGAATAGATAAGTGATCTATACACTACATTGTGCACTTTAAACACGAGACAAGGCATCAGCAACCACATTCTCCGCTCCCTTCACATAATGAATCACCAGATTAAGAGGTTGGAGAAACAAGGCCCACCTCGTAAGTCTCTGATTGTGGTTCCTCATTAAGTGAAGGAAACGTAAGGGATTATGGTCACTATACATAGTTATAGGGTGAACTGAGGAGGAGACATAAACCTCAAAATGTTGCACTGCTAACACTAAAGCAAGAGCCTCCTTTTCTATGGTGGCATAGTGCTGCTGGTGTTTCTTAAGTTTTGCCGAAAAGTAGCTGACTGGCAACAATTGTCCCTCCACTTCTTGCAGTAGTACAGCCCCAACACCAGTATCACTGGCATCTACTTGTAGAGAAAATGGCAATGTGAAATTAGGACTAGCCAGCACCGGAGCACTTGTAAGCAAAGCTTTTACATGTTCAAATGCCCTCTGACACTTCATATCCCACACAAATGTACACTTGGGGCTAGTCAGGTCAGTGAGTGGAGAGATCACCTTTGACAAATTTGGACAGAACTTTCTATAAAATGTTACCATGCCCACAAAACGCATAACCTCCTTCCGGGTCTTTGGTACAGGATAATTGTCTATAGCCTCCACCTTGGCATTCACTGGGGCCACCTTCCCCTGGCCAATAACATGTCCTAGAAAAGTTACCTGGGCTTGCCCGAAAACACTGCCAAATTAACTGTGAGCTGAGCACCAGCGAGCCTAGAGAAAAGCTCTCGAAGCTGCCTTACATGCTCTGACCAACAGTCGCTAAAAATAACAAGGTCATCAATATAACACCTCACACCACATTCACTAAAACGTTAGGTCCAACAGTCCCTATACCAACATAAAACAGAGGCGAGGCATTCCAGCCAACACCTAAAAAACGTAGCATACCTTACCTAGGCATGGTCTTTGATGTGACTACCCCCCTAAATACACACACACTAGGGAATCCTGATACCTCCAGCTCCAGCTCAACCTGCCCTTCTCCTTTGGGTGGTCCAGAGTTCCATCTACTCGTCTACCGCAAATCACTGCAAAATAAGAATAGATAAGTGATCTATACACTACATTGTGCACTTTAAACACGAGACAAGGCATCAGCAACCACATTCTCCGCTCCCTTCACATAATGAATCACCAGATTAAGAGGTTGGAGAAACAAGGCCCACCTCGTAAGTCTCTGATTGTGGTTCCTCATTAAGTGAAGGAAACGTAAGGGATTATGGTCACTATACATAGTTATAGGGTGAACTGAGGAGGAGACATAAACCTCAAAATGTTGCACTGCTAACACTAAAGCAAGAGCCTCCTTTTCTATGGTGGCATAGTGCTACTGGTGTTTCTTAAGTTTTGCCGAAAAGTAGCTGACTGGCAACAATTGTCCCTCCACTTCTTGCAGTAGTACAGCCCCAACACCAGTATCACTGGCATCTACTTGTAGAGAAAATGGCAATGTGAAATTAGGACTAGCCAGCACCGGAGCACTTGTAAGCAAAGCTTTTACATGTTCAAATGCCCTCTGACACTTCATATCCCACACAAATGTACACTTGGGGCTAGTCAGGTCAGTGAGTGGAGAGATCACCTTTGACAAATTTGGACAGAACTTTCTATAAAATGTTACCATGCCCACAAAACGCATAACCTCCTTCCGGGTCTTTGGTACAGGATAATTGTCTATAGCCTCCACCTTGGCATTCACTGGGGCCACCTTCCCCTGGCCAATAACATGTCCTAGAAAAGTTACCTGGGCTTGCCCGAAAACACTGCCAAATTAACTGTGAGCTGAGCACCAGCGAGCCTAGAGAAAAGCTCTCGAAGCTGCCTTACATGCTCTGACCAACAGTCGCTAAAAATAACAAGGTCATCAATATAACACCTCACGCCCTTTAGGCCACGTATAACCTCCTGCATTCTGCGTTGAAAACAGGAGGGTGCATTACGAAGCCCAAAGGGGAGAACTTTGTACTGAAAAAGCCCATCTGGCGTTACAAAAGCAGAGATGTCACTGGCACGTGGGGTTAAAGGTATCTGGTAATAACCCTTCAACAGGTCTAACTTACTTACATATTTAGCTCCCCCCACTGCATCAATGACATCATCCATTCTAGGAAGAGGAAAACAATCAGCCTTACTTATTAAATTAACCTTACGGTAGTCAGTGCACATCCTCATGGTGCCATCTGGTTTGGGAACCATCAGACAGGGGGATGCCCACTCACTCTCGCTTGGTATTATTAAATCATTGTCAAGTAAAAATTTCACCTCCTTCTCCATACTTTTTCTCTTTTGTGGGTTCATTCTGTAAGGGACCTGCCGAACTGGTTCAGCTTCCCTTACATCTATATCATGGGGCTTTAGCTTGCTTACACGAGGGATATCCCCAAACAAATCCTCAAAATTCCAGAGAAGCTGAACCATCTCAGCAACCCTTTCCTTACTAAGACCTAACATACATTGTGAAGGATCTTTTAACAATGCCCTGTTACTAAGGTGTACATCTGTGGCCCCCTGTGCATCAGTGTCCACCCTTGGGTCACCTACTATATTTACACATGCCACACCTCTTCGGTGGTACCTTTTCAGCCTGTTTATATGTACCACCCGTTCAGACTTCCGTCGCCCAGGTGTGTGAATTCTGTAATTTTGATCCGTGACCTTTTCCACGACCTTGTACGGCCCACTGAACTTTGCTTTTAAGGCATTACCAGGCACCGGCTCCAATGCTAGTACCTCCTCTCCTACTTCAAAGGTACGAGGCACGGCCTTGCGGTGTAAGGCCACGGTGGACTTGCTTGTAAAGACCTTCATCCGAGGGTCCAAACCTGCTGAGGTACCTGACATACCCGGAGGTGGTGCTTCAATATTAGCTACCATGTGGGTACCTGGTGTATCTACCTTAGAAACTCCAGCAAGCGCCTGATCTCTACGCATCTTCTTGCAATACGGCTGCAGACGGCCCTGTTTATGACAATAAGTACAGTAATATGGTTTAAAGGCCCCCTGCCTGTTTGACATAGGCTGGGGCCCATGATCTTGGGAAACTGGGCTCGTCCCACCTGTTCCTTGTAGTCCTGGACCTGTGACAACTGACTTAAAACCTCCTCGAGTGGATACTGGAAAATTAGGGTTATTACAACTCTTGTGGTTATTAGGCTGATAAATGGGTGGCTTAAACTTCTGAAATTTCTTATTCCTATTGGTGGGTGGAGAAAACTTACCATTATTAGTATGTGGGGTGTGGTAACTACTACCAAATTTTTGGTTAGCTAAAAATCTGTCACCCAGCTCTAAAGCATTATTAAAATCATCAAGATCCTTCTCCTCAAGATATGCCTTAAGGTCAGGAGGAACATTTCTCAAAAGATCCTCTAACAAAATTAAGGTAATTACACCTTCATAATTGCCTACCACCCCCTTTGAGCGACACCACCTATTTAGAAGTGACATCTTCTCCTTACCATATTCCACCAAAGACTGCCCTGACTGAAACTTTAGTCCTCTGAATTTCTGCCTGTACCTTTCCGGCAACATTTGATAAGCCAGTAAAACTACCTCTTTTAGCTTATAATAATCAGAAAAGGCAGATCCTTCTAAAGAACTAATAGCCTGTAACCCTTTACCAACTAATTGGGTTCTTGCTAATGTCGCCCATTCCTTTTCCGGCCAAACTTGGGATTTGGCCGTACTTTCAAATAACAGAAAAAACTGGTCTGGGTCTTTCTCTAGGAATTTGGGCACAAATTTTATGGCTTTATCCAAATGAAAAACATCTACTCTCGTGTCTGTGTCTGAGTGAGAAGCAAGCTGCCTCTCTTTAGCTCTTTCTTGAGCCCTAAGCTCCTCTAAGGCTCTCTGTTCCTGGATCTTTGTGCGCTCAATCCTTAACCGTTCCTTTTCTTCTGCAACTAGGGTTAATTTCATTTGTAAAATTACTACTTCCTTATCCAGGTCCCTATCATGGGGATGTTATGCAATGTCACCTTCCAAATGCATGTCATCCTCAGAATTTTCACCAGTGTCAGCCATTTTGAGAAATAATAGCACCAAATCTTACTACCAGCCACAGAACTTACTGATATAAAATAATAAAGCACACAGCAAGGTACATATACTGAAGTAGTATATTCACAAGGAGTTGTCATGTGACTCCCTCAAATTAAACAGGATTGCACACAAAAAGAATATCCTGGCAGAAAAAAAAATAAGAGCTACTGCACCTGCAAAGGTAAATTATTTCCAGAAATTTAGGTAAGCATATCCCCCTAAAAATCAGCAAGATTGTACCTGCAAGGGTAAATTATGCACAAAATATCAAGTATTAATAACACCCTAAAAATCAACAATATGGTACAGAAAGGTAAATGATTTATAGAGTATTAATTAACAATAACACCCTAAAACCAGCAATATTATACAGAAAGGTAAATTATTCACAGGGTATTAATTAATAATAACACCCTAAAAACTAGCAATGTTGCACACAAAAGTAAATTATTCACAGGGTATTAATTAATAATAACACCCTAAAAACTAGCAATGTTGCACACAAAAATAAATTATTCACAGGGTATTAATTAATAATAACACCCTAAAAACTAGCAATGTTACACCCAAAAGTAAATTATTCACAGGGTATTAATTAATAATAACACCCTAAAAACTAGCAATGTTGCACACAAAAGTAAATTATTCACAGGGTATTAATTAATAATAACACCCTAAAAACTAGCAATATTGCAAACAAAGGTAAATTATTATTTTAGTGTGAGTGTTATAGTGAATGCTTCCTCTGACCAACCCAGTAAAGAATGATTATTGACTTTCCAGGTTGCAAACTTGAATTACCACAAAAATTTGATAATTCTCCCATTTACAGGCCCCCATGTTACGCAGAAATTTGGGATGGCTGGGGGCTTGAGCTTTGTCTAAGGGCAAAGGTAAAAGTTACACACATCTCAAGCATAAACAGGCCACCCAGGGCTATCCCAGACAAAACAGAAAGCGCTAAACCAGAATGTATACTTCCATGGGTTGGTTAACAGAGGGTTAGGTAAAAATCCCAGTTAGGAAAATATATCTATTTATTCAACATAACACTATATACGCACTCTAGAAACACCTTAATCCTAAATGCCCAAATGAGTATACACAAGAAACAGCTGGCTAGAGGTCCAGACACCATAACACTAGGCCTAGTCACCGCCAGGCCGTCTCTACTCCACTACAAACCCCATTTCTTATTTCCTCACTCCTCCCACAGCATCCTGGCCATGTCAGAGCCTGGGTGAACATACAGGTAAGCCATAGAAGAGCCTATGGCTTGGGTTAGCTAAACAAAAGGAGTACACGACTACAAACTTAGCTCAAATACACAGGATCTCCGACGCCAGCCTCCACACCATGCTGACCCCACGTGACTCCCCCAGCCACGCTCACTCCGCATACCCAAACACCCTTGGAAAATAAATCCCTACCAGGATTTCTTTATAATTACAGTTAGAGTACTTTACAGTGCCCCCAAATGCACATTATGAATTATAAAATTATTCTTTACAATTATAACATTCATCTATTATTATTATGGCACACTTCTCCACTGTATATACATTACAATGTCATGCAGAACCCTGCATAACACCCACCCATACGTCCCTCTACACGACCCCACCCGATACACCTCACCTCTCCCACCCATACGTCCCTCTACACGACCCCCACCCGATACACCTCACCTCTCCCACCCATACGTCCCTCTACACGACCCCCACCCGATACACCTCACCTCTCCCACCCATACGTCCCTCTACACGACCCCCACCCGATACACCACACCTCTCCCACCCATACGTCCCTCTACACGACCCCCACCCGATACACCACACCTCTCCCACCCATACGTCCCTCTACACGACCCCCACCCGATACACCTCACCTCTCACCGTAATCTCTTATCACCCGATATCGTTTGTATTTTGTGTTGAAGACCGGAACATTCGGAATACTTGCATATTATTTTCTTCTATGCTAGTCTCCATATACTTCGACAAATTAAGGGCTAGACAGTACATCACGAACAACATTGCTACCTCTGTAGCTACGTAACTACGAGAGATTTGCAGATTATTATTATTATAATCAAGGGGGAAGCGCTAAACCCGGAGGATTATACAGCGCCTGGGGGGAGGATATGGAAGGCATTCAGGCTTAATTCGGGGAACTGGAGCACAGATCCAATTCCCTAAATCAAGAGCCCCTCACCAACATCAAGGAACCTTCCTTGAGGGGAGAGATTTTCAGAGTCACTGATCAGAGCAGAGGTAACGATTAGTGGATAGTACAAGCCTTCTTCCCCCTGTGCACTGAGTGGTCCACCCAGTTTCAGAGTTAAAAAAAATAAAAGACTGACCAGCAGAACATTCTTAAGTCTTGTCCAATTTGGTAAGTGTTATCAGAACCTCTGGGGTATCTTCAGAACCCCTAGGGTTCTCAAGACGTTCTTTTTGAAGGGTCGAAAACTTTAATCAGCGGCCATTAAGTTACAACGCACAGGTGCCCATAATTTATTTCCTGGGTAGATCACAGAGGAAGCGTCTTGTCACTTAATAACTAAACGCTGGCAGCACTAAAATCAGTAGTTCATTCTGTAACTTTTTCATTGGTACATGAATTATTTTATTGGTAGAGGTATTAAGTGTAACTTCAGAATTATTACTGTTACTATAATTATTATTAGTAGTAGTAATATTAGTAGTTATAGTAACAAAAATAATAGAGTAGCAGTAGTTCACTGAATAACATTAGTAATATTAGTAAATAGGCACGGTATGAAATAATTGTTAGTGGTAATAAATTAGTAACAATTACTCATCACGGTTGAAGTTAAATAACAATTTTCAACAGGTGTAAAGTTGAGTACATTACCATGAGAAGACTTACAACCTGTTCGTCAAAGACCCAAGCTTCAATCTTTTCTGACTCAGGCTCACAGCTTTGGACAGGCCTCGAAAAACAAACTCGGTAGAAAGTTTAGTTTGACCCAGAAGAGCTCATACATATTCCAGTCTTTCCTCAGGCCCTGCCAGATGGGACAAGCACTGGCTGACCTAAGCGCCGGAGGAGAGGAAACTACAAAACGTTCAAAGTTTCCTGCCTGATTCAACTGGCACCTGAAATAAGCCAAGTCACGTCTTAGCAGATGTCAACACTGATGTGAGGGCTTTGACACATATTAGAATTCACAGGTTTGTGAATGTGTCCCTGTGGTGTGTGTGTGTGTGTGTGTGTGTGTGTGTGTGTGTGTGCGCGCGCGCTCTTAATAATCCCACTTTCACCACTTTGCTGTCTAGGTCATTCCACTTCGTGATCACGATAAGACTAAAGAGTTCTTTCCTAACATCGCTGTAACTCATCTGTGTTGTTAACTTTCATCTGTGCCCTCGAGGATCTGAAACCCGCTTCTCTGAAAAGCTCGTCCTGTCTACCTTGTCAATTCCTCTCAGCGTTTTAAATATATCGTGTGACGGGTTGTTAGGTAAGACACATATGCAACAGTTAGGTATCTTTATTGTGAAACGTTTCGCCTACACAGTAGGCTTCTTCAGTCAAGTACAGAAAAGTTGATAGAAGCAGAAGATACTTGAAGACGATGTAATCAGTCCATCACCCTTAAAGTTTTGAGGTGGTCAGTCCCTCAGTCTGGAGAAGAGCATTGTTCCATAGTATGAAACAATATCGTGTGACCTCTGGTCTTTCTGCCCTATAATATTGTTAATTTTAGCTCCTCTAGTCTTCCCCCATAGCTCATACAACTCAGCTCTTGTATTAGTTTTCTAGTAAATAACTGCACTTTTTCGAACTTCTTTAAATGTTTTATCAGGTGTGGGTTTAATACTGTCGCTGAGTGCTCCGGGAAGGGCATCACATATGACATGTATAAGTTTCTGAATG
Organism: Cherax quadricarinatus; assembly: GCF_038502225.1. Taxonomy (NCBI): domain Eukaryota; kingdom Metazoa; phylum Arthropoda; class Malacostraca; order Decapoda; family Parastacidae; genus Cherax; species Cherax quadricarinatus. The sequence continues at coordinate 41,744 of NW_027196133.1, read as the reverse complement.
TCTCCTTGTTGGGCCTTCTGAAAGTTACCCTTAAATTTGCAGTAATTATTTGGTTGAATCGTGCCTCAGGCGAAGTGCATGGAACTATACCCACCCATTGGTGCTTAGCTTTCAGGGAGTTTTGCAGTCTTGTGCTCTGTTTCTGGTCATCTTTGCTCTTCTCTGATTTTTCGTAGTTTGTATTTGTTGGAGTTAAATTCAAATAGGCACTATAATCAGACCGAACCTGCAGCTAGTCCAGACCCATTGGTAGTTTTTATCTACTCCTCTTTGTAATATCCTCATTAGTTTCACATCATCTGAGAATACAGACAACACTGACTCGATTACCTCTGCCACGTTATTTATATCAACCAAAAACAATAACTTGTTTCCTTCCTGTTAATCATTCCTTGATCTCCTGTCCCAATCTCTTGTTGCTAAATCGTTATGGTCAACAATTCTAAGGGGTCTCTGATTCGATGTCCCCTACATCAGAGTCGCTTAGGGTGAACACAAGGTCCAGCCTGTCTGGTTCGTCGTCTGATTTCTCCCTGACCTGCTGGCTTATTTGGTTTTCCTTCCCCACCTCCAATGTAGCTTAACCCCGTGTATCTCCAGGCTTTTCCAGTCTATTTTCTTATGGTTAAAGACTATCAATATGGACTCTTTTAGTATCACTTCCATCATGCCTATCATCGCCCTTTTGTCATCCTCTTAATGTCTTTGGGGTCCCCAGTTACAAGTGCCTGTATTATGTAGTCATTCAACTTCTCTTCATTTATTCTACTCATCTCAATGATCCATTGATTCCTGATTAGGAATGCTATTCCTCCGCCTCCTTTGTGTCCTCTGTCTTACACTTTATTGACGTCTTTCTGGATATACCGAAATTATCACCTCCGCGAGCTTGGCTTCTCTTATTGGTACATTATCTGGGGATGCTTCCACCCTCTGTTTTCTGTTCATCCCCCATATTTATTATCTGCACTGGAATACCACACACGCTGTTTTTTTTTTTTTTTTTTTTTTCTGGTTCTTGCTCATGACTCATTGAAGGAGTTGGTAAAGGGAAAGGGAGGTGGATGATGGGGGTTGTTGGAGTGAATCTCTTACTGGCAGGGGGCTGGACTGTTGGTGTGGGTGAGGGAGGACGGAAAGAGTTGGTTATAATGGAAAGGTTGGTGGATAATTACGAAAAAGGGTCCTGAACTACGTATTAGGATTCAGGAATGGAGGGGTGGGTTAGGAAGGTTGGGATAAGGATGGCATTATTATTAGCTAAAATAATGTCTATTGTGCATTATAGAATTATCTGCCTTTATATTGTTAACTATGTTGATAGATAGGATGTTTATTTTAAGTGATAGGCGCTACACTGAGTAGCAACCTGGTTCACTGTCGTTAGGTTGTTAGTGTCTGGCGGTCCCTCGCACTGTCAATGTCACGAGGTACTGTAAGGCTTGCAGGAATAGTCTCAAGTCAGTCCGGGCTTGCATAGCCAAGGGAGCATACCTCACTCAGTTATTCATTGACCTCTCATAAGAGACATGTCAAGTTCTCTCTTGTGGTCGTTTTTCCTTCATACTCGACTCCCTTTCTTAAGCTTGTCTCTTTCGAGTTATTTATACTCTAGCGAATTAATCTTTCAGTTGACTGAGCAAGCCTTGTGGGTTAATTTGTGGTCTATGCTATTCTAAGTCATGCTGGATGGGAATGAAACTAAGTCCGTCACTTACGAGTTCAGGTATACGCTGAATTGATAGTTCAGCTAAGTCTTTATAAGCATTGTAAGTTACTTTGTGGATAAGTCTTAATAACCATTATAGGTGCTGTGAGGAAAAAATTCAATAGATAGGAGTAGAGAGGGAGTATATAGTAACAATAGTTTCATTGCCGGCTACTTGTTAAGGTAGGGTAAGTCAAGCTCCCGCTATTCCGGCCTTTTTCCCCCCTCCCCGAAAGTGATAGTTTGACTGCCGGCTGCTTGTTAAGGTAGGGTCAGTCTAGCTCCTGCTATCCCTTCCCCTCCTTCTTCCCCCCCCCCCGAAAGGTGACGTGTGGGGCTCTGGTCCATACAGTAATCACTAGACTCACAGCTCCCAGCACTACTGTAAGTACATGCCTGCCTTGTATTCTAGTGGATTTATTGGTTGAAAGCTTCACTTTTGACCAATAATAAACTTAGTCCTTTCAGTCTTGCTCTAGGTTGACTGTTGTAATAATCACCACATCTTTTAGGTATTGTACTTATCATGGAGAGTGATTTCTTAAGCAGTGGGTAACCTGTCTATCTTTCCAGCTTGGATGACAGAGAGGGTCACCTGCCAATCAACGAGCAGAACTGATGGAGATGGACTAACGTCCTGAGACTTCCCCTTTTTGGATTTAATTACCTGTGCACCTGTATGAAATTGCAGGACGTAACCCCTCACCATTGCAGCGGTAAAGAACCTGCTTTCCTGTCATTGGGATATAATACTCAAGGCTATACTGTGAAGAACGAAGCGGTGGGTTGTAATCAACACCTGAGACCCCCCCCCCTATCATCAGCAACTGCTACGATTTCAACAACACTCAGTGTCACCAACACCAGACACCCCTATATATATTAGCGTTGAATTCAGTTATTTATATTTTTCATTTTCTTTAATGTAGGATTAATATTTCATATTTAAGTGTTTTATATTTTCTATATAATAAAGTGTTTATGTTTGTCTGTTATTATTTCTTTTTCTATTCACTAATTTTCCTGAGGAGGAGCCAGCCTTGGTAATACTGTCTGAAGTTGTTACAGGGCTGAGTAAGCCTTCTCAGGTGCATATTATTGGTGAACTTAGTACAAAGCTCGACCTCAAGAGGTTCATTTATTCATATCAATGTACTGGTAAGTACCAAGAGAAATGTAAGAGTTAAACTCCTTATTTTATGTTAATCCTAACATTATATCATACATTAAGGTGTATAGCCCTTGTGGCCTAGCGCTTCTTTTTGATAATAATAATAATAATAATAATAATAATAATAATAATAATAATCATACATTAAGCTAAAACTCTACTAGTAAAGATTCTAAGTTTTAGTTTTGTTTCGTAATCATGAATTCTTGTAAAGTTACTGTTACAAAACCGTAAACAGGCGATATGTTCAACAAGAATGGTACCTTAACACTCTACCATACCATTGGAGAAGGTTAAGAAGACGAGTTTTGTAACAGTGCTTGAATGGGAATGGGGATTGAGGATTGATGTATTCTTTAGGTCTGAACTTGCTATGGCTCCCAAAGACAGAGCCTCCATATAGAGGGAGCTCAGTGTGATGTCTTTCTGGTTGCAGACTTCTGCACTTGTCATTTCTTTCACTGTTCATTCTTCCTGTCTTAAACTATTTTTTTTTTTTGATGAAATTAAGACACATGTGCAACATCTGGGTATCTTTATTGTAGACGTTTCGCCATCCAGTATCTTTATCAATACAAATTCTAGGACATAACTTGAAGGCAGTAGGACTATATACAGAAGATGAGGTTATCAGTCCCTCAACCTAGGAGTAGGTGCGAAGAGCACCGTAGTCGTAGAGATTCTGAAGCAGAAGCAAGGAGCCTGGCGCATATATAGTAACGTCAGATGTAGCAGACGAGGGCATAGTCACTGATAGGCGGGATTCCCCAGTGGAAGTAGGCCCTTCCCAAAGAGATGGGTTAGTTGTAGTAGTAGTTGTCGTAGCAGTGAAGGTTATGTACATGTCCTCAGAAGTAAAATTTCTTTTTCTCTACCTCAGTTCTGCCGCTCTTGCTGAATTCTGTCCCAATCGAGGTACATGTGATGATACAGGTCTGCTCCACTCAGCAGTGGTTTCTGTATCAAGACTTAATCTCGTGCCATTTCTGATGCAAGAGTCAGTTTGATCGATCGAATTTTGTACTTTGTGTACTTCCCAAGCCTCTAATAATTTACCACCTCGTGCATCTCAGACTTGCCTCTTGTCTGTTTAATGATGTTCAGAATCTCTCTTTTATCCGTAGCCAATTTATCATCGGTTGTCATCCTTTCAGTTTCCCGAAGGCCATGGATAATCACCATCCTCCTCCTTTACGCCTCCCATTTCCTTTCTCTGTAAAATTCATTTTCTTTTATCATTTGCTCCGCTGCTCCCTGTATCATTCCTTTCACCTTCTGTATCTCAGCAAAGATCTTCCTTGGTCTCTGTGCCATCTTTTTGACTTTCTACCTGTTGTATCTGGTAATATCTCTATCTCATAACTTCCCTTCAACTCTTTTAGTTGTCTTCATCTTGCTTCGAAACCTTCTGAGCCTCAATATTCCTTCTCTCTTGTTCTTGCTTGCCTGCCTCCATTACTTCCTTCACCTTTTCCTCCATCTCTATGCACAAGTCAAGGAGCTTTCCTAGCCACTTTCCATCCACCATGTGTTTAAACCCATCAAACAATATTTCCTTGTCAGTGCTCAGACTTTCTGACTCCACCTCCTCAGCAACGCTATTCCCTTTATTTGGTCTCTGGTTTCCCATTTCTCCACTCTTGAATTCTGCCAGCCGGGTACGCTTTCTTTCCCTGCTCACACCAGGCAAGTCACTATTATTTGTTCGTTTCTGTGTGTGCGTGGGTGTACTCACCTAGTTGTGGTAGCAGGGGTCGAGTCACAGTTCCTGGCCCTGCCTCTTCACTGGTCGCTACTAGGTCACTCTTCTTGCTCAATAAGATTTATCATACCTCTTCTTAAAGCTGTGTATGGATCCCGCCTCCACTACAACACTTCACAAACTATTCCATTTCCTGAGTACCCTGTGACTGAAGAAATACTTCCTAACATCCCTGTGATTCATCTGAGTCTTCAAGTTACAATTGTGACCCCTTGTTGCTGTGTCCCATCTCTGGAACATCCTGTCTTTGCCCACCTTGTCAATTCTTCTCAATATTTTATATGTCGTTATTATATGCTCCCTATCTCTCCTGTTCTCTAGTATCATCAGGCCGATTTCCCTTAACCTCTTCTCGCAGGACATGCCCTTAACTCCGGGATTAGGCATGTTCCAAACCTTTGCACTTTCTCTAATTTCCGTACGTGCTTAGCTAGGTGTGGGTTCCAAACTGGTGCTGCATATTCCAATAATGGCCTGACATACACTGTGTACAGGGTCCTGAACGATTCCTTACTGAGACGTCGGAATGATATTCTTAGGTTTGCTAGGCGCCCATATGCTGCAGCAGTTATTTGGTTAATGGGAGGCTCAGATGTGCCTGGTATTATACTCATTCCAAGATCCTTTTCCTTGAGTGAGGTTTGTAGACTCTGGCCCCCTAGACTGTACGCCGTCTGCGATCTTCTTTGTACTTCCCCAATCTTCATGATTTTGCACTTGGTGGGGTTGAACTCCACGAGCCAGTTTCTGGACCAGGCCTGCAGCCTGTCCAGATTCCTTGGTAGTTCCTCCTGGTCCTCGTCCGACTGAATTCTTTTCATCAACTTATCATCTGCCAACAAGGACACTTCTGAGTCTGTTCTTTCCGTCAGGTCGTTCACATATACCAGAAACAGCACCGGTTCTAGAACTTCCCCGGTCCTAGGACTGACGCCTGTGGAACCCCTCTCGTCACAGGCGCCCACTCTGACACTTCTTCACGTACCATGACTCTCTGATGTCTTCCCGACAGGTTTTCCCTGATCCATTGCAGTGACTTCCAGATTATACCTGCCTTGTCCTCAAAGTTATGCGCTAATCTCTTGTGTGAAACTGTGTCAAATGCCTTCTTACAGTCCAATAAAATGCAATCTATCCACCCCACTCTCTCTCTTCTATTACTGATGTCACTCTGTCATAGAACTCCAGTTGGTTTTTGACACAGGATTTCTCATCCCTGAAACTATGCTGGTTGTCGTTGATAAGCTCATTACTTTCTAGGTGCTCCACCACTCTTCTCCTGATAATCTCCATGAATTTACATACATGTTAGTGACATTGGTCTATAGTTTAATGCTTCGTGTCTCTCATTTAAAAAGAAATGGGACTACATTTGTTATCTTCCATACCTCAGGTAATCGCTCTGTTTCGATAGATGTGTTGAAGATTGTTGTTAGTTGTACGCATAATGCCTCTGTTCCCTCTCTTAGGATACATGGAGAGATGTTATCCGGCTCCATCGTCTTTAAGACATCTAGCTCACTTAGCAGCCTCCTCACCTCTTCTTCAGTTGTATGTATTGTGTCCAACACTTGATGGTGTACCCCACCTCTCCGTCTTACTGGAGTCCCTTCTGTTTCCATTGTGAGCACTTCTTTGAATCTCATGTTGAGCTCCTCCGACCAGTGAAGAGGCGAGGCCAGGAACTATGAATCGACCCCTGCAACCACATATAGGTGAGTACAGACACACACACACACACATCAGTCTGGAAGTAAATTTTTACACATGTGCAACATCTGGGTATCTTTATTGTAGACTTTTCGTCATCCAGTGGCTTTATCAATACAAATTCCAGGACATAACTTGAAGACAGTAGTACTATGTACGGAAGATGAAGTAATCAGTCCTTCAACCTTGGAGTAGGTGCGAAGAGCACCGTAGTCGTGGAGATTCTGAAGCAGAAGCAAGGCGCCTGACGCTTATATACTAATGTCAGGTGGAAATTGGGCGTGTAGCAGACGAGGGCATAGTCACTGGTAGGCGGGATTCCCCAGTGGAAGTAGGTCCTACCCAAAGAGATAGGTTAGTTGTAGTAGTAGTTGTCGTAGTCGTGAAGGTTATGTACATGTCCTCAATTAACCTATCTCTTTGGGTAGGACCTACTTCCACTGGGGAATCCCGCCTACCAGTGACTATGCCCTCGTCTGCTACACGCCCCATTTCCACCTGACGTTAGTATATAAGCGTCAGGCGCCTTGCTTCTGCTTCAGAATCTCCACGACTACGGTGCTCTTTGCACCTACTCCAAGGTTGAGGGACTGATTACCTCATCTTCTGTACATAGTTCTACTGTCTTCAAGTTATGTCCTGGAATTTGTATTGATAAAGCCACTGGATGGCGAAAAGTCTACAATAAAGATACCCAGATGTTCCACATGTGTAAAAATTTACTTCCAGACTGATGTGTTCCTATTATGTAGTCTTTTTCTTCTCCTCTGTCTCCTCTCCTCAGCTCGTCAAAATCCCACTTGTTTTTGATGTGTGCATGTGCATGTTATTTGCCTATTTGAAGACTAGAATATTACTGAATCATTATGAGTTGACATACTAATTTATATGCATGCATAGTATTAGTATTTCTTTTTTTTGTTGTTCCCTTGACCCAGCAGAGTGGAAAGTGTAGATTACTTTGAACTTTACTTAACTATGCTAATTCTCACAGCATAGTTTTCTTTCATTTTTTGTGTCTTGCGTAATTACTCATCGACTGACAGAAAATATGGTGATTGGAAACAATTATCGTAATATATGGTGACAGTGAGTTGCGTGGGAGCAACGACTTATAAGCGACAACTCTCTGTCCCAGGGTTAGAGCGCGTTCCCGGAAATTGTCGCTTCCGGCCACCTACTACTAGTTAACCACGAAGACAAATGTCAAGAAATATGGGCCCACCCTTTAAACATGATGTATCCTGTCTTGTCTACTTAGATCTACCACTGCTTGAGCCTCAAATTTTACAACAAGGAGCCGACGTACCTGTCATCCTGTCCTTGACTAAATCCTGGTGTTATTTTTGATGATATAGGTGTTTTGGCACTTGAAAATTCGTTGCACTGTGATACTGAAGAACAGCTTTAGGATATTTAGATGATTTCCTGTTAGCTACAAGCAAAAGGGGACCAGTCTAGGTAGAGATGCTAGTTTGTCTATGCTCTAAGACTTGAGCTTTGCTGCCTCCCTTATCTCGGCTGTGTCGGATGGCCCGAGCCGACAGTCAAGACTATAAAAAGAAACAAAATTACAGATATTCGAAAAATCACTCACATGATAGGCGTAACGCCTTTAAAAAGAAATGGTTAGGACAAATATCATGAAGTTACTCTACGTAAGTCCAAATTAGGTCAGGTTGAATTACCAGAATATAAACCTAAAGAGTGAAGCTCTTGCTTAGGGTTGTATTCTGTTCAAACAAGAGTGATACTCCTGTTTAAACTCAAGTGAACACAAAATAGATTATTAAACAGGAATGGATTGGACACTTACAGACTTGATGGGAGCCGAAAGTCAAGTGACAGTCAACTGGTCTTAGAGACACACGTCAACTCCCACCGGATGGAGACACGGGGGTGGTAGAGGTACCGATGCACACACCTTTCAGAACAAGCATATACCGCCTAACAAACTACCACCACCCCTCGTTCGTACTTCCACTCCTGTCTAATTAATTTTTCAGTCTCATGGCCTATACATAATTATCTCAATTGTTGTTGTAACTTTATTATTTATGAACCGATGATTAGGATTTTTACAAGAGATATTCTAGGATTATTGTTTTATAAACTGATGTTAAAATTTTGGCAATAATCCCCTCCATATTTGCATACCATGGGCGTAAAATGCAAAACAAGGGATAAAAATAGTTGAGATATAACCCTGATATTTGTGGGGCCTACAGAAGGCTTATATTATACAATTTTACATCATCAAAAATCCACTTGTCATTGCCTCATCATTTCTCAGTATTCAAAATAACCTTGACATTGACAATATTTCAGGATGGCGACATATTTGCTGCAATTTAAAAAAATTAAACCTTTATCCTCAGACACTTCCATTCTCCTACAATCTATGAAAAAAATTTGGAAGAAATCGTAAATGTGTAAATAAAGCACATAATCCATGGCAACTCTCCACATAAACATATTCCATTATTAACAGGTAATTTCCTAAAGTATTTTCACTACAATTTGTGAATAAGTCCGCTATAGCTGCCTTTATACATTTTGTTATTTTATGCACAAAGTAAATCGCATAAGCCCCACAAATAAGACTCTTCTCATTTTAAATTCTTATGTTTATTCCATATAACTCTCTTCGTCTCTGCTTTTCTGTAAATTTACTAAATAAAGAAAAACACACCTATGGTGGTTCGACGAACCCATCCAAAAACATTAATTTATGTTTATTCACATGAATGGGAATCCACTGACCCGACACTGATTCATAGGAACCTTGGGAGAGAACCTTGAGTTTCCCCTGAAGTACGTTGATTCTCTTTCCTGAGGAGGACGAGGGTCCCCAGTCCAGTTCTAGAGGTAGTACGTCCCTATCTATAATAAAGATCGACACCATGCCTAACCCTTTTCATTCCCATTAGCCCCCTTGGGGCGGGGATGGCAGACCAGAGAGGCCTAGCTTGTGGCTAGGCCTGGGGACATATGATAAATACAATTCCTAACTCGTACTGTCGTTTACGATTTCTAAAGGTAGTATTTATCTCTTCACGATTCATTATTCTGCACTCTAGAATGATGAGATATTGCTCTATTGGAGATGATATTTATAATGGTGTTTGTTTCATGCAACAGACATTCTTTTCTCTGCTCTGGGACTAATGAATGTTAATGAATTGCTTCAACTGCCATTTTTCTCGACTGATTAAAATTTTTTTAACTTTCTCTCCGCAAGTCAATTCTCCTGTTATTCCATTGACGAAATAATTGTAAGTAATCATGTATTCAGACTACATACTCAGCAATTTCAGTGTTCCATAAAATAATGTACAAGTATGGTTAGGGAATTAGTTAATATTTGCAGTAGTTTTTGATTCTATATTTCGACGAAAATCTCTCAAATCACCTTGTTGAAAGTATAATGAGTTTAAGTGATATGACATATCATACGAATTCATATCAACAATTATCATATAAACCTTTTCGGGTATCAACTGACCTCACGAATTATCCACCATGAATTGTGGAAAGAGTCCTTTTGAAGAAGTATTAACATCCAGAGGTACTCTCCAAATTTGAATTTAAAGTTACATAAGCATTATTATAAGGAATTACCTTGTCTGCCTATAATTTCGTTGACTCTATAGTATACCTAAAAGGCTTGTTTGATTAGGTGGCCATAACCACCCATGTGGGCGATTGCATTTCGAGTGTCAACACTGTCCATGATGTATTGGTGTAAAGTGCTGCTGTCTAATAACAAGGGGAAACTAATTTTTACACCTTCCCTCGTTCCCAACGTAGATTGATTATCCTCATCTCCTTTAATTGTACCGAAATTATGGATTGAATTATCTGTGTTAATAATGTTTTTCGGTTTTCTTTAATTTGTAGGAATTGTAATATGTGGTGGGTTTAAATTCCAACGTATCAGCGCCTTCTGGTTCAAGCCCCAACATGTCAGCGCCTTCTGGTTCAACCCACAACATGCCAGCGCCTTGTGGTTCAACCCCAACTTGTCAGCGCCTTCTGGTTCAAATTCCAACATATCAGCGCCTTCTGGTTCAACCCCCAACATGTCAGGGCCTTCTGGTTCAACCCAAACTTGTCAGCGCCTTCTGGTTCAAAGAATAGCGCCAGGTTCCCATTTATAAATACATCATTCTCAGAAACGATTATCTTCGCCTTGACTATTATTAAAACTTTACTTATACCTGAGAAACTAAGAATAGAATCAAGTGGAATAACAACTCTTAAGTGAATTTTAAACAGAGAAGCCACTTTATTAATATCTGCAATAATATCTTCAAAAATCCAAACCTCATAATCTTCGTTATCGGGAATTTCACCTTTATAGGTTAATCTATTAAATTCTGACTCGGAATTGCAATATCAAATACAGATTCTTACGTCCATACTTCATTATGGTATAAAATTGGTCTTGGGGTAATTATATTCTTCAAAGTTAATTTTTATGGAGTATTGCTATCCAGTGTAATAGGTACATAAAAATTTTTGATGAAAGAGGATGGTGTATTATCGGAGAACATATCCGTGCTGGTATAGCTGCTCAAGTACAAAATATATTCAGAAATCCTACACGCACTCTCTTTTCAGCTCTACTAAATATAATAATTAAAACACAAAGAATATATGCACTCACCAAATTCGGAATCCGTAGTATTGTATTCTTTTAAAATGGTCTCATATTTCAAGATTTTTTAATAGATTTTACACCTTTGACCTTCAATTGTCTACGAGATCTAGGAGTTCCAATAATATCAGTGTGAATACCTGTAACATTTCAAAAATGTTTTATATTTGGTAAGTCTCTGGAATCTATTGTTTTCTGCAATTTTACATGATTTTCAATATTTCGATTTTCAATGTTCTCGATATTTCAATAATATTTTGTTTGGAAATTGCAGTAATAAAGTCTCCATCAGAGACTTGACACAGTCAATATTTCTGGGTAAGGAAGGAATCACATAAGAAAAGACGTCCTAATGCTTCCACCCGTACCTTAGATCGAGCCGCGGACCTTACTGTATGAGATGATGGCGCTAGCAGTTGAGGATCTTTCTCTATTGGGTCCCACGAAGCACAACATTCGATAATATTTTAGTGAAATAAGGCTTTTCACAATATCAGTTGATGTGTTGCTTTGAAATCGATTTTTAACTATGTAAATAAACCATACCACGGGTTGGGTTAGAACCTGCGATCAGAGTTATGAAACTCCAGACCGATGCGATAGCCGCTGGGCCACTTTGAATGCGTTTTGCTTTAATCTGGACTCTGCTCTCGAGGCTTCAGTTGGAGAAACTATACAAGAACCAAGTTACTGACCAGTTATGGCTGGAGGAGTATATATTTTCGGGTGTCCCGAAGCTCGATCGCTAGCGCACTCAGCTCACACACTGAGGTCCGGGGATCGATTCCCCAGTAGGGCTGGAAAACATTAGCATGTGTTTCCATAAGACACCTGTTGTCCATGTTTACCCATCAGTAAAATAGGTACCTGGGTGTTAGTCGACTGGTATGGGTCGCATCCTGAGACAAAATTGACTTAATTTGCCCGAAATGCTCTGTGTAACAAGGGGCTTTCTATATAGTAGTATGTCATTGATGTCAGCTAGGCCTGTATACCTTGTACATGTACTTGTAGAAGTAAAGATAGTATTATTATTATTATTATTATTATTATTATTATTATTATTATTATTATTATTATTATTATTATGAACTAAAAAATGAGGTTGTAGATTTACTAGTGTGTGTTTGAAGAATGGAAAAAATATAATGAGATGTATGTAAGAGAGAATAATGTCGGTAAGCATCTGGAGATAGAGGTCAGGGTCATGTCTCAAATTAATGAACCGTTTGTCACGAGAGATTAATGATTATGATTTTGCTGGTAAGCGTGTGGAGACGCAGGTAAGGTATATGTCCCCTGAGTGAGACGTTTGTTTCCCTTTGTGTTTTATCTGCCACTAGAAAATAAATGGCTCCCAGATGCGGTTTGCTATGGATAACGGGTGGGCAAAAATACTTTTTTTTTCAAAAATATTGATACAAAACTAAGAACTAATATTGAGTAAAAATCAGTACTCAGTATCCCATCGAATCGAAAACTTTCGAACTTGTAAATAATGCTATTTAAATACATTTTTTCTTAATATTTCAAAGTATTGTATGATCGTAGATATATAAATAACACAAAGGTTTTCTCTGAAGATGGAAAAGAATAATTTTTATAGAGTATCATATAATTGGGTCAAGAGAGAGATATAAGCTCATTTACTAAACCAAAATTATTAGTTAATCTATCTCTTCTTTAGGGTTTCAAATTATTAAAATTGTTGAAAACATTTGTTTCTTTTGATGTAAAGTCATAAAACTTTACTATGGAGATTATATTCAGGTGATTAACACCGATAGAGATTATTTATATTACGTTTAACGTGTAAGGATTTGTATACCGAGTTAAAGAGGAAACCATTAGTATCATATACGGATTTCTCTAAGTATTCCAGAGATCACTCATAAGATAAGGTATCAGGCAGGGTAGATAAGGTATCAGGCAGGGTAGATAAGGTATCAGGCAGGGTAGATAAGGTATCAGGCAGGGTAGATAAGGTATCAGGCAGGGTAGATAAGGTATCAGGCAGGGTATCAGGCAGGGTAGATAAGGTATCAGGCAGGGTAGATAAGGTATCAGGCAGGGTAGGCAAGGTATATAAGGTATCAGGCAGGGTATATAAGGTATCAGGCAGGGTATAGGCAGGGTATATAAGGTATCAGGCAGGGTATAAGGTATCAGGCAGGTATATAGGCAGGGTATCAGGCAGGGTATATAAGGTATCAGGCAGGGTAGATAAGGTATCAGGCAGGGTATATAAGGTATCAGGCAGGGTAGATAAGGTATCAGGCAGGGTAGATAAGGTATCAGGCAGGGTAGATAAGGTATCAGGCAGGGTAGATAAGGTATCAGGCAGGGTAGATAAGGTATCAGGCAGGGTAGATAAGGTATCAGGCAGGGTAGATAAGGTATCAGGCAGGGTATATAAGGTATCAGGCAGGGTAGATAAGGTATCAGGCAGGGTAGATAAGGTATCAGGCAGGGTAGATAAGGTATCAGGCAGGGTATATAAGGTATCAGGCAGGGTAGATAAGGTATCAGGCAGGGTAGATAAGGTATCAGGCAGGGTATATAAGGTATCAGGCAGGGTATATAAGGTATCAGGCAGGGTATATAAGGTATCAGGCAGGGTATATAAGGTATCAGGCAGGGTATATAAGGTATCAGGCAGGGTATATAAGGTATCAGGTAGGGTAGATAAGGTATCAGGCAGGGTATATAAAGTATCAGGCAGGGTAGATAAGGTATCAGGCAGGGTAGATAAGGTATCAGGCAGGGTAGATAAGGTATCAGGCAGGGTAGATAAGGTATCAGGCAGGGTAGAGAACACTGGTAAAGCATAAAGGATCCTTCCCATTTCGTACCAGTGTGTAATCCAGATACTGATGTAATTGATTTAAATATGTGAGTAATAATAAGAATTATATAGAGTAAAGATTAAAACGAGAGGTTTTACTTCATACGATGACTGAAGATTTGTTCGAATAATTCTGGATCAGTAAGATACTGTCATCACGATAATTCCCCAAAATGGAGAAGAATAACTTTCGAAAACTGACGTTTGTGTAAACTCTCTAATGTTTTATTTTAAACACTCTTCAACAGAATAAGATTTTGTATATTACTGAATAAAATATTTCTGTTTTGCAATATTTTACCTCTTATATCATTTTAATAAAAAATTGTGCATTATTGCATATTATATTAGTCATGTCTTATCTGCTCAATGAGGTGCCACTTATATGGCACTAAATAATAAAATAGCTTTGTAATACCACGTGAATCATGTGTAATAAAAAGACGAAATACACCTTAAGAGTTGTATTAAACGTTGTTCAAAATACAATATTTGGGTGAAGCAGCCTGGCAAGTACACTCACTGAGAGAAAATAATGTTTGGATGAAAACTGGAAAACTCAGGTATGTATTACGTCACAGAGGGAGAGGTGAGATGAGGGTATTCATGACCCAGCCAAGGAATTGGAGACGTGATGGTGTGGGTGAGGCTGTGAGTGGTCTTGGATTGGTTAGTGCAACTAAGTGTCTGGAATCTTAATCGGAGGACATGAAACAGGGACGGGAAAGCTAGCCACTCTGGGAAAACGCCCTGGTAGCCGCTCTGCATGATAAAACTAACCGCTCTAGCACTTTCTCCCTTGTTGTTGTTGTTGGGGTTTATAGGGCCACTGACAGCATACACCGTATCGAGCCATACTTTCTCCGTTACTGTCGTACCAAGGGTGTATAAGTGTGGGATTCATAGGTGTATATTTAGGGATGGGTGGGGGGACATGAGAGAGAGAGAGAGAGAGAGAGAGAGAGAGAGAGAGAGAGAGAGAGAGAGAGAGAGAGACAGACAGACAGACATAGACAGACAGAAAGAGAATTAGACGAAGCCTTCAAATAAGCCTTGATTCGGCTTTCGTTGACAAGAGGCCGCTACAGGTAAGTACCAGGATTGGAAAAGAGTATAAAAGGCAGGTACCTGCACAGGCAAGCCTGTCAGAAAAATAAGTCCAAAAGATAGCCATCTGTCCATGTGAGGCTGACATAAAAAGAAAACTGGCATCAGGTAGAGTGGGTTTCAAAACCTGCTGGTCCTTGGTCAAGGATCGACAAGGTATTCATCTGACGAAATTATTCCTCCTCAAAATCGGCAGGATGTGACCCTCTCGACTAGCAGTCAAAGGAAAGCTGAAGTCTTTGCAGAACACTTTGTTGCCAAGATGCAAGTTCCTGATCCAGCAAGGGACCATCCTTGTCGTTGTGACAATAAGGCTGGACCAAGAAAGGCTGTGGACCCTGATAAGGTGAAACCAATTTTGCTTATTAAATGTGCACACCAACTAGCATCACTTCTAACTCGCAACTATCAGCACTGCCCAGCACAATGTAAATGGCATTCTCTATGGAAAGCAGAAAATGCAGTCTCTGTTCATAAAACGAATTAAGCGGAAATCTGCAACTACAGACCAGTGTCTCTCTTGTCAATCACTAGGAAGATTTTTTAAA
Source organism: Cherax quadricarinatus (assembly GCF_038502225.1). Taxonomy (NCBI): domain Eukaryota; kingdom Metazoa; phylum Arthropoda; class Malacostraca; order Decapoda; family Parastacidae; genus Cherax; species Cherax quadricarinatus. Next base: position 26,233 of record NW_027196133.1, on the reverse strand, counting down.
CAATCTTCACGACAAATAACATCAGTTTTCGACTCCACTCACTTCTTTGTGATTGTCCACATAGCTTCAGAAAAGGCCACTCTGCTGATGAACCTGTCCACTATGTGGCACGAGTCACAGCTGGTGCTTTCAACCAAGTATGACACTAAGGACTCCCGGCAAACTGCAAGCACTAAAAATCTCTGGCCCTGCACTATGCCTCCTTAGTGATTACCATCAGCATAGATCTTCAACCGCAATTCGCGACGGAACCCAAGTGTTCCAGAGAAAAAAGTGCCTAGAATATCTACTTTAAAGACCTTTTTCAACTCATCCCAGAATGGTATGTATATGCAGATGACTGTATTATGACATTTACTTATCCAAGAGAGGTAATGCCAGCTGTTCTCAGTTACATTAATCATCAGTTTACAGAGCTTGCTACCATCTGCAGCTCATAAGACTGCCATCCCCACGAGCTCTTTTAGGGCGGAGCAGATGGCAGACCAGAGGCCTAGCTTCTCCCTACGAGCCCCGTAAGGGCGGGGAATGTGGCTAGGCCTGGGGACAGTTGGTCCCAAAGATGAGGGGGTACTTGTACCTCCTCCCATGGGAGACTTAAGTCTCGAGACACTCCCCAGATAGGGAGCCAAGGCCGGGTCACCACTACTTGGAAAAGACCCGGGCCGGGAGAATACCGGCGAATAAAAAAAAAATCAGTTTACAGTCTGAGGAATATGATGGAAGGTTACATTTGCTTCTAAGAAATTACAGTTGATGGTTTCTAGGCACCATCAGAGTAACACTGGAGTAGTGGCAAGGACGAATGGGAGAGTTTTCAAACCTGGGGATGGGATCGACATCGTTGGAGTGAAATTTAAATACCAAATTAATTATTTTGAACCAAGTTTCAAATCTTATAAACTATGTGACCATAATGCCTACATCACTTAGACGTATCTCGCATTTACTCGACAGTAGAGGCTGCAAAGACTCTGTATGAGGCACAAATACGCTCACACTTTGAGTATGCTTCACTTTCTTGGACTGCCTGTCTCCAGTCTAACCTAAAATTTCCTGACGGAATAAGGAAAAAAGATAGACGACTTATCTTTCACCTCGACCCCGCCTGGACAGATCTGTCATCTCAGTAGAACCTTCAACACCGGAAGGATGTGGACGGCCTTACTATCATGTGCTAAGCCAATGTTGTCAAGGTACCATACTTGGCTCCAGTCTGCGGACAACGAGAAGACTGTTTCCATACAACAGAACTAGTAGCAAACGCCATCTACACTATGGCTGTCCTATTCTCAAGACCATCAATTCATCTGAGATCATTTATTCTTCGGATGACTAGAGACTAGAATATGTTAGTAGAGCGTAATGACAACGATGACAAAACCAGTTGATCAAATGAAATCGATCCCCACAGATGACTCCAACTTAATCCCATTCTCAATTCGCATGTCTCATAACAATAAAAAGGCTGCCATGTGAGCTGATGCGGGTAACAGCTCTTAGCTTGTAAATAAATGTAGGAATTCTAAACCTAAACCTGTAAAAGCATTGTGAAGAGAGTGAGAGAGAGAGAGAGAGAGAGAGAGAGAGAGAGAGAGAGAGAGAGAGAGAGAGAGAGAGAGAGAGAGAGTACTCTCATACCTTGAGTATGCTCCACTTTCTTGGTTCGCCTGCCCCCTTCTCATCTGCGACTGCTTGACAGAGTATAGAACAGAGCAAGACGTCTCATCTCTCGCCTGGACCCATCCTGGATAGATCTGTCATGTCAGCAGAGTCTTCAACACAGGAGGGATGTGGGTGGCCTTACTGTTATGTACAAGGCCAATATTGTCAAAGTACCACACTTGGATCCACTTCGAGGATAGCGTGAAGCAAGCTTCTATACCACAAGACGGGCAGAAAGAACATAAGAACATAAGAACATAAGAAAGGAGGAACACTGCAGGAGGCCTGCTGGCCCATACTAGGCAGGTCCTTTACAATTCATCCCACTAACAAAACATTTGCCCAACCCAATTTTCAATGCCACCCAAGAAATAAGCTCTGATGTGAAAGTCCCACTCAAATCCAACCCCTCCCACTCATGTACTTATCCAACCTAGATTTGAAACTACCCAAAGTCCCAGCCTCAATAACCCAACTAGGTAGACTGTTCCACTCATCAGCTACCCTATTTCCAAACCAATACTTTCCTATGTCCTTTCTAAATCTAAACTTATCTAATTTAAATCCATTACTGCGGGTTCTCTCTTGGAGAGACATCCTCAAGACCCTATTAATATCCCCTTTATTAATACCTATCTTCCACTTATACACTTCGATCAGGTCTCCCCTCATTCTTCGTCTAACAAGTGAATGTAACTTAAGAGTCTTCAATCTTTCTTCATAAGGAAGATTTCTAATGCTATGTATTAATTTAGTCATCCTACGCTGAATGTTTTCTAACGAATTTATGTCCATTTTGTAATACGGAGACCAGAACTGAGCTGCATAATCTAGGTGAGGCCTTACTAATGATGTATAAAGCTGCAGTATGACCTCTGGACTTCTGTTGCTTACACTTCTTGATATAAATCCCAGTAATCTATTTGCCTTATTACGTACGCTTAGGCATTGCTGTGTAGATGAATGGTTCAGAGAACCGACATGTTGATAAATTAGACACATGTGCAACTCTTGGGTATCTTTATTGAGGAAACGTTTCGCCACACAGTGGCTTCATCAGTCCATACAAAGGAGAATCTTGAAGAACAGGAGGAGAATGAGGTAATCAGTCCCTCAACCTTGAGTCGATGTGGTCAGTCCATCAATCTTGAATAGAATACGGCATACGTGCTGAGAAGGAGCTTATAAACCGTTGGCTCCTTCTCAGCACATATGCCGTATTCTATTCAAGATTGATGGACTGACCACATCGACTCAAGGTTGAGGGACTGATTACCTCATTCTTCTCCTGTTCTTCAAGATTCTCCTTTGTATGGACTGATGAAGCCACTGTGTGGCGAAACGTTTCCTCAATAAAGATACCCAAGAGTTGCACATGTGTCTAATTTATCAGGCATTGCTGTCTTGGTTTAAGGTTGCTGCTCACCATAACCCCCAAGTCCTTTTCGCAATCTGTATGGCTAAGTTCTACATCATTTAACTTATAAGTACTAGGGTTATGGGCACTCCCAAGCTTCAGAACCTTGCATTTATCTACACTGAACTGCATCTGCCACTTTTCTGACCAAGAATAGAGTTTGTTTAAATCCTCCTGAAGTTCCATAACATCTACGTTTGAATCAATTATCCTACCTATCTTTGTGTCATCGGCGAATTTGCTCATATCACTAGTAATTCCCTCATCAAGATCATTGATATATATTATAAACAACAACGGTCCCAAGACTGATCCCTGTGGAACGCCACTTGTTACAGATCCCCACTCGGATTTAACCCCATTTATGGACACTCTCTGCTTCCTGTCAGTGAGCCATGACTCGATCCACGAGAGCACTTTTCCCCTAATGCCATGAGCTGCCACTTTCTTTAACAGTCTATGGTGCGGAACTCTATCAAAAGCCTTACTTAAATCTAAGTAAATAATATCAAATTCTTTATTGTGGTCAACAGCCTCAAAAGCTTTACTGAAGAAAGTTAATAAATTAGTTAGACAAGACCGGCCTCTTGTGAATCCATGCTGAATATCATTAATCAAGCTATGCTTATCGAGATGGCTTCTTATAATCTCAGCTATAATTGACTCTAGTAATTTGCCTACAATTGAGGTCAGGCTTATTGGGCGGTAATTTGACGGTAACGACTTGTCCCCTGTTTTAAAAATAGGAGTTACATTAGCCATCTTCCACATATCAGACACTACACCTGTTTGAAGAGATAAATTAAAAATATTAGTTAATGGTTCACAGAGTTCCATTTTGCATTCCTTAAGAACCCTTGAAAAAACCTCATCAGGACCCGGCGACTTATTTTGCTTCAGTCTGTCTATCTGCTTCACAACCATCTCACTAGTGACTGTGATGTTACATAATTTATCTTCTTCTAGCCCACTGTAAAAATTAATTACTGGAATATTGTTAGTGTCTTCCTGTGTAAAAACAGAGAGAAAATAATTATTTAAAATCAAGCACATTTCATTCTCTTTGTCAGTAAGGTGCCCATAGTTATTTTTAAGGGGACCTATCTTATCTCTAACTTTTGTTCTATAGACCTGGAAAAAACTTTTTGGGTTAGTTTTAGAATCCCTAGCAACTTTCATTTCATAGTCCCTTTTAGCTTTTCTTATCCCCTTTTTAATGTCCCTCTTAATGTCAATATACTGATTCATAAGATGACCCTCACCTCTTTTGATACGCCTATAAATTCCTTTCTTATGCCCTAGTAGATATTTGAGCCTATTATTCATCCATTTTGGGTCATTTCTATTTGATATAATTTCTTTATATGGGATAAACGCTCTTTGAGCAGCATGTATAGTGTTCAGAAAACTGTCATATTGATAGCTCTCTTCGTTACCCCAGTCAACAGATGATAAGTGTTCTCTAAGCCCATCGTAATCTGCTAAGCGAAAATCTGGGACTGTTACTGAGTTATCGCTACTATCGTACTTCCATTCAATGCTAAATGTAATTGATTTGTGGTCGCTAGCACCCAGTTCCTCTGAAATTTCTAAATTATTAACAAGGGATTCATTGTTTGCCATAACTAAGTCAAGCAGGTTATTACCCCTTGTAGGTTCTGTCACAAACTGCTTCAAAAAACAATCCTGAAATACTTCTAAGAAGTCGTATGATTCTAAATTCCCAGTCAAGAAATTCCAATCAACATGACTAAAGTTAAGTCTCCTAGAATTACTACATTATCGTGCCTTGTGGCCTTAACAATTTCCTCCCATAGTAGTTTCCCTTGGTCCCTATCTAAGTTTGGGGGACGGTATATCACTCCTAAAATCAGTTTTTCATGCCCCTCTGAAAATTCTATCCAAACAGACTCTGTATGTGTTACTTCAGACTTAATACCCGTTTTTATGCAACAGTTCAAGCGATCTCGGACATACAATGACACCCCACCCCCCCTCCCAATACTTCTATCTTCTTGGAACAATTTAAAACCCTGAATATGACATTCCGCAGGCATGTCCCGACTTTTTGAATTAAACCACGTCTCAGTTAAGGCAAATACATCAATGTTACCTACACTAGCAACTAATCTCAACTCGTCCATCTTATTCCTAGCACTACGGCAATTAGCATAATAAACATTGAAAGACTCTCCTTTCTCTTTACCCTTCCTGCTCATTTCTATTTTTCTACTAAACCTATTACTGTCCTTATCACCCAAGGTCCCTGGCTTTTCAATATCTATCTCGTTCTTATTATTACTAGTTCCCCTAGAACTCGTAATATTACTACACTGGGACTTCACTGTTTTCCTGCCAAAACCCATACCACTAACTATTCCTAGTTTAAAGTCCTAACTGCTCCCTCCACTGCAGTTGTCGAAGTAGACTGGTTATAAATGACCATAATTTTTAAAGGGGTGGACCGGTAAGCCAGCGGAAGGCCTCGGTCAGATGACCAAAAGCTCCAAAGGCGGGTCATCATCTGACTAAGACCCGCGTCAGGAAACATTTGTCCTGTTTCCTGACGAACCTTACCTAACCTAACTGCAGTTGTCAGTGCTCCCACCCCACACCTAGATAAGTGAACCCCATCCCTAGCATACATGTCATTTCTGCCATAGAAGAGGTCCCAGTTGTTGATGAATGTTACCGCATTTTCCTTACAGTATTTGTCCAGCCAGCAATTGATACCAATTGCCTGGACAACCATTCATTTCCAACTCCCCTCCTTGGCAAAATACCACATATGAGAGGGTTCCCACCCTTACTTCTAATTATTTCTATTGCTGACCTATACCTGCTAATCAGGTCCTCACTCCTACGTCTGCCAACATCGTTGCCTCCAGCACTGAGACAGATAATAGGATTGCTCCCATTACCTCTCATGATGTCATCCAGACGGCTAACAATATCCTCCATCCCAGCCCCAGGAAAGCAAACTCTCTGTCTCCTACTCCTGTCCTTCAAGCAGAACGCCCTATCCATATACCTAACTTGGCTATCCCCAACAACAACAATATTCGTACCTTCCTTAATGTCTTTCGTCGTGACGTTCCCAGTATTCGACTCACATTCGTCGGGTAGCACTGAGAATGTATTGGATGTTTCCACAGCAGTTTCCACGGCAGTCTCTTTCTTCTTCATCGTTTCTACCTTTCCATTCGTCTTCTTGATCGTCAACTTCTTTCCCTGCTGTCCAGCCACTGACCAGTTTCCCTTCTTGACCTGAGGATTCAAAACAGGAGGACTATTACGAATCTTTTTGTTTTCCTCGGTCAGTCGCCGAATTTCCATATTCGCCAACCTCAATTCTTCCTTAAGCTTCCTTAAGCTCGATGGAGGGCATCTTGCTTCAATTCTAGAGAGCGCGCAAACAGGTCTTCACAGAGCCAAGTACACGTCAACACTGCGCAAAAGCCAACTCAATCAGGAGCTACTGCGCAGCACGTCCGCACGGCCCAATAGCGATGCGAACTTCACTCTGGCTGTACCCTACTCCAAAACATCACTTCATCTGAGATCATTTACCCGCAGGATGACTCGAGTATGGAACACATTCGTACAGCATAATGATGTCAACAAGATAAAGTCAGTTGATCAAATGAAAATGCTGCCCCACAGATGGCTCCAACTTCATCCTGTTCCCTACTTGTATGTCTCATAACAATAAAAATGCTTTCAAATGAGCTGATGTAGATACCAGCTCTTAGCTTGTCAATAAAGTTAGGAATCCTTAACCTAACCTTGTCAAACCCCGTGTAAAAAAAAGAGAGTGAGAGGGAGAGAGGGGGAGAGAGAGAGAAAGAGGGAGAGAGAGAGAGAGAGAGAGAGAGAGAGAGAGAGAGAGAGAGAGAGAGAGAGAGAGAGAGAGAGAGAGAGAGAGAGAGAGAGAGAGAGAGAGAGGGAGAGGGAGAAAGAGAGTGTGTGTGTGTGTGTGTGTCTGTATGTCTTGCTCTCTCTCTTGGATGTGTTTGTGTGTGGGGGGGGTGAAAGGAGTCCATTAAAACTTTTCGGAACTTGCACCTTCAAGAGCCTCCCTCATTGAAGCTGTGTGTGCCAGTTTCTCCCTCCTTGACAAGTCTCTGTCCCTGTTTAGCTCCTCTCTCTCTCTCTCTCTCTCTCTCTCTCTCTCTCTCTCTCTCTCTCTCTCTCTCTCTCTTTCTTGTCCTCTAGTGCCGTCAGGTCGATTTCCTCTAACCTCTCCTAGTAGGACATACCCCATAGCTCAGGGACTAGTCTCGTTGCAAACCTTTGCACTCTCTCTAATTTCCTGATGTGCTTGGCCAGGTGTGCGTACCAAATTGGTGCTGCATACTCCAGTATTGGCCTGATGTACACTGTGTACAGAGTCTTGAACGATTCCTTACAGAGGTGTCAGAACGCAGTTCTTAGAGTTGCTAGTCTCGACCAAATGCTGCAGCAGTTATTTGGTTGATATGCACCTCATGAGATATGTTCGGCATTATACTAACCCAAGATCCTTTTCTTTGAGTGAGGTTTGCCGTCTTTGCCCCCCTTCCTAGACTGTACTCTGTCTGCAGCTTTCTTTGTCCTTCCCCAATCTTCATGACTGCACTTGGTAGGGTTAACTTTAGGAGCCAGTTGCTGAACCAGGCTTGCAGCCTGTCCAGATCCCTTTACAGTGCTGCCTGTACCTCGTGCCATTGAATTCTCCTCATTATCTTCACATCGTCTGCAGACAGGGACACTTCTGAGTCTATCCCTTCCGTTAGGTCATTTATATACAGCAGAAAGAGCAGCAGTCATAAGACGGACCCCTATAGAAACCCGCTCGTCACAGGCACTCAGTCTGACACCTCGTCGCGTACCATGACTCGCTGTTGCCTTCCTGTCAGGTATTCTCTGATCCATTGTTGCGCCTTCCCTGTTATACCTGCCAGGTCCTTCATCTTTTGCACTAATCATTTGTGTGAAACTGTGTCAAAAGCCTTCTAAAAGTTTAAGAAAACGCAGTCTACCTTCGTCCCTCCCTCTATCTCTTGACGTACCACCGTCAACTTGTCATAGAACTACAGTAGGTTTGCGACACAGGATATCACTTCCCTGAAACCGTGCTGGCTGTCATAAGTTCATTTCTTTCAAGGTGCTCCACCACTCTTTGGACAATCTTTTCCACGACTTTGCACACTATACATATCAGTGACACTGGCCTCTAGTTTAGTGCTGCATGTCTTTCTCTTGTCTTAAAAATTGGGACTACATTTGCTGTCTTCCACACCTCAGATAGATGTGGTGAAGGTTGTTGTTAGTAGTACACAGAGAGCCTCTGCTCCCTCTCTTAGGTCCCACAGAAGAGATGTTGTCCGGCCTCATCGCCTTTGAGGTATCTAGTTCATTTAACAGCCTCTTCACCTCCTCCTCAGTTGTATGTGCACTTGATGGTGAACCCCACCACTCCGTCCCTCTGGAATCCTTTCAGTCTCCAATGTAAATACTTCTTTAAATGTCTTGTGGAGCTCCTCACATACGTCTCGATTGTTTCCTCTAATATTCCCTCCTTCCTTCTTCAAATTGATTACCTGGTCTTTGACTGTTATTTTCCTCCTAATCAGAGCGTACAACAGCTTTGGGTCAGACTTGGCTTTCGCTGGTATGTCATTTTCGTATTATCGTTGGGCCTCCCTCCTTATCTGTGCATATTTATTTCTGATTCTTCGACTAATACCTTTATTTTCTTGGGTCCTTTGGCTTCTATAAATTTTCCATTCTCTAGCACACTTAGTTTTGGCCTCACTACGCCTTTGGGTGAACAAAGGGCTCGTCCTGGCATTCTTATTATTTCTGTTGACCTTGGATATGAACGCCTCCTCTGCTTCCTTGAAAACTGTTGTTACATATTACATCATATTATTTACTGAGTTTCCTGCAAATTTTCTTTCCCACTGAACCTCATGTAGGATGTTCCTCTTGCCTGTGTAGTCACCTATTTTGATTCCTGATTCCCTCTCCACTTGTAACTCTATGTATTTGAAGCTCAGGATGACGTGATCATTAGGTTCAAGGAACCTTTCATATGTGATGACCTCAGTATCTAAACTACTCAAGGTAAATACTAGGTCCAGTCCTGCTGGTTCGTCCTCTCCTCTCTCTCTCTGGTAGTGTTCCAAACGTAGTACTGGATAGCATGAGGCTATCCAGTACTACCTCAATCATTTTAGGCCTCCACGTTTCTGGGCCACTGTGTGGCTCCAGGTTTTGAAAATTAATTTCCTTGAGATTGAAGTCACCCTACAATCAGTAGCTTTGCCCTGCCTTTATGGACTATGTCTCTGTTACTCTCATCATATTCTTGTCTAGGCCTCCTGCTGTTCTGTGGTGGGTTAGACCCTTGTTTCTCCTCTGTCTTCCCTGGCCATCTCCTCAAAGTTCCTCCACCCATTCTATTTCTTCTGTCTATATTCAGTATCTGATATCCATCTGGAAAGATGGCATCTGTTATCATTCCTGTGAACTCAGTTTCCGTGAGACCTATGATGTCTGGTGATGTCTCTGTGATTCTTTCATTCCAGATCTCCCAGATATTTGTTTTTCAGCTTTTTTCTACAAAACCTACTGTGGGGGCTGGGTGAGTGGGAGACCTGGCAGGGTGCTGTGGGGTTCTACTGTGTAGAGTTGGGTGGGGCCTGTCAGTGTGGAATGTGGTTTGTTTTGGGATAATGTGTTTGGTTGTTGGGTTTTGTGGATGTTTGCGCGTGTTGCTCCACTCGACTCAGGTTGCCCCATACTGACTCTAGCCTTCTCTCTCTTTGTTGCTAGTTTTGTTTTAGTGTCCTCTCAGCTTCTGTCGTTCTGTTCTTGTTCTGTCGCGACCTAGGAACGCCCTCTGGTATGTTGCTGATTACTTTAGCCATGGTTTTGCTGCAGACTCCTGTTCTGCATCATTTCTGTCTTGAAAATCACTTGGACTGGCCGATTTCTCCCCTTCGGGTATCTTCCTCTTCTCTAAAAAATTATCAGCTCTGTTATGTTCTCCTTTCCTGTTAGACTGACGATATTTTCAATCTCATCTTTTTCTCTCTGCCGTCTTTCTTTCTCTCTCTGTGTAAAGTAAAAGGACACAAGTGCAACTAATGTGACATTTATTGTGGCAACGTTTCGCTCTCCAGGAGCTTTATCAAGCCATGGCTTGATAAAGCTCCTGGAGAGCGAAACGTTGCCACAATAAATGTCACATTAGTTGCACTTGTGTCCTTTTACTTTACATATTGTCGGTAATTCTACCTTTCTCTCTCTGCCGTCTTTCATCGTATGTCGTCCATTCGCTCTCCTGAAGCCCATGTTTGAAGACTGACCTCTCCCTCTCCTCCTCCCAATGCATCTCTGGGTCCCATTTATACATAGCCACTGCCTTCCTTATTATTTCTTGTAACTCCCAGTGACCTGTTCGTGTCTCCAGGAGATCTGTCACTTACATTACCTACACCCACCCTCACTTACTGCTGTCCCTGTTGCCAACAGCATGTTCCTTTCATTCCCCAAAATTTCTTGGTGGCCTGATAGAGCCTCAACATAAGTCTTGTCTCCTTCATTTCGTTTTAACCGCTCGTTTAACATTGGTGTACCTGTTCCAGATGCTAAGTCCCTTGTGGTTATTGCTACTTTACATTACTTCATCATTTTCGCTTCATCTTCTAGTTTTTGCATCCTGGCTTTTCAGCTTCAGTACTCATCTCCCACTTCTTCTCTGCTCCCATTCTCCACTTCATTCTCGTGGTAGGCTCACCCAGCTTTCTTTCCCACTCTTCTTCCAACCTTTTCCATAGCTCCTCCATTCATTCCTTTCCAGGCTCATCTTCCTTTGTTCCCCTGAGTCTTCGACTTCCCCTATAGGGTCCATTTTTTTGTTGTTAATGAGCTAGTTTTCGTAGTATGAGCGTTTATTGTCTAGGTGTGTGTTGAACGCGTGTTATGTGTGTTAGTGTGTATGTGTGTGAGTATTTGTGTGTGTGTGTGTGTGTGTGTGTGTGTGTGTGTGTGTGTGTGTGTGTGTGTGTGTGTGTGTGTGTGTGTGTGTGTGTGTGTGTTTTCAATCACCTTATTGTACTCACCTAATTGTGGTTGCAGGGGTCGATTCATATCTCCTGGTCCCGCCTTTTCACTGGTCGCTACTGGGTCACCCTTCCTGCTCCAAGAGCTTTATCATACTTCTTCTTAAAGCTATGTATGGTACCTGCCTCTACAATATTACTTTCAAATCTATTCCACTGACAACTCTATGGCTGAGGACATACTTCCAAACATCCCTGAGGCACATCTGATTCTTCACCTTACAATTATGACCCCTTGTTCCTGCATCCATCTCTGGAACATCCTGTCTCTGTCCACCATGTCGATTCCTTCCAGTATTTTATATGTCGTTATCATGTCCACCCTCTCTCTCCCGTTCTCCAGTGTCGTCAGGTCGATTGCCCTTAACCACTCCTCGTAGGACATGCCCCTTAGCTCCGTGACTAGTCTCTTTGTAAACCTTTGCCCTTTCTCCAATTTCCTGACGTGCTTGGCCAGGTGTGGACTCCAAACTGGTAATGCATACTCTAACATGGGCCTGACCTACGCAGTGTACAGGGTCCTGAACGATTCCTCATTGAGATATCTGAATGCTATTCCTTGGGTTGGTAGGTGCATAAATGCTTCCTGCAGCAGGTATTTGGTTGATGTGCACATCAGGATATGTGCTCGTTATTATTTTCACCCCAAGATCCTTTTCCTTGAGAGTGTGTATCACCAAATTGTGGTTGCAGGGGTCGATTCACAGCTCCTGGCCCCGCCTCTTTATTGGTCGCTACTAGGCTACTCTTTCTGCTCCATGAGCTTTATCATACCTCTTCTTAAAACTATGTATAGATTCTGCCTCCACTACATCACCTCCCAGACTATTCCACTTCCTGACAACTCTATGACTGACGAAATACATCCTTATGATTAATCTGAGTCTTCAACTTGTGACCCCTTGTTGCTGTATCCCATCTGTGGAACATCCTGTGTATGTGTGTGTGTATGTGTGTGTGTGTGTGTGTGTGTGTGTGTGTGTGTGTGTGTGTGTGTGTGTGTGTACTCACCTAATTGTACTCACCTAATTGTGGTTGCAGGGGTCGAGACTCAGCTCCTGGCCCCGCCTCTTCACTGATCGCTACTGGATCCTCTCTCTCTCTGCTTCCTGAGCTTTGTCATACCTCTTCTTAAAACTATGTATGGTTCCTGCCTCCACTACTTCACTTGCTAGGCTATTCCACTTGCTGACAACTCTATGACTGAAGAAATACTTCCTAACGTCCCTGTGACTCGTCTGAGTCTTCAGCTTCCAGTTGTGACCCCTTGTCCCTGTGTCCCCTCTCTGGAACATCCTATCTCTGTCCACCTTGTCTATTCCCCGCAGTATCTTGTATGTCGTTATCATGTCTCCCCTGACCCTTCTGTCCTCCAGTGTAGTCAGTCCGATTTCCCTTAACCTTTCCTCGTACGACATTCTCTTGAGCTCTGGGACTAGCCTTGTTGCAAACCTTTGTACTTTCTCTAACTTCTTGACGTGCTTCACCAGGTGTGGGTTCCAGACTGGTGCTGCATACTCCAGTATGGGCCTAACATACACAGTGTACAGTGTCTTGAACGATTCCTTATTAAGGTATCGGAACGCTATTCTCAGGTTTGCCAGGCGCCCGTATGCTGCAGCGGTTATTTGGTTGATGTGTGCCTCCGGTGATGTGCTCGGTGTTATGGTCACCCCAAGGTCTTTCTCCCTGAGTGAGGTCTGTAGTCTTTGTCCACCTAGCCTATACTCTGTCTGCGGTCTTCTTTGCCCCTCCCCAATCTTCATGACTTTGCATTTGGCTGGATTGAATTCGAGAAGCCAGTTACTGGACCACATGTCCAGCCTCTCCAGGTCTCTTTGCAGTCCTGCCTCATCCTCGTCCGATTTAATTCTTCTCATCAACTTCACGTCATCTGCGAACAGGGACACTTCAGAGTCTATTCCATCCATCATGTCGTTCACATATACTAAAAATAGCACTGGTCCTAGAACTGACCCCTGTGGGACCCCGCTCGTAACAGGCGCCCACTGTGATACCTCTTCACGTACCATGACTCGTTGCTGCCTCCCTGTCAGGTATTCCCTTATCCATTGCAGTGCCCTTCCTTTTACGTGTGCCTGATCCTCCTGCTTCTGCACTAATCTCTTGTGGGGAACTGTGTCAAAGGCCTTCCTGCAGTCTAGGAAAACGCAATCTACCCAACCCTCTCTCTCGTGTCTTACTTCTGTTACCTTGTCATAAAACTCCAGGAGGTTTGTGATACAAGATTTGCCTTCCATGAACCCATGCTGGTTTTCATTTATAATCTTGTTCCTTTCCAGGTGTTCGACCACTCTCCTCCTGATAATCTTCTCCATGACTTTGCACACGATACATGTCAGAGACACAGGTCTGTAGTTTAGTGCCTCGTTTCTGTTTCCTTTCTTAAATATGGGGACTACATTAGCTGTCTTCCATTTCTCAGGTAGTTGCCCAGTTTCAAGGGATGTGTTGAAGATTGTGGTTAGAGGCACACACAGCATCTCTGCTCCTTCTCTAAGGACCCATGGGGAGATGTTGTCCGGTCCCATCGCCTTTGAGGTGTCAAGGTCACTTAAGAGCTTCTTCACCTCCTCCTCAGTTGTTCGTATGTCATCCAACACTTGTTGGTATATTCCCTCTTGATGTTCCCTTCTGTTCTGTCTTCCCACAGCCCTTCCTGTCTCTACTGTAAAAACTTCCTTAAATCTCCTGTTCAGCTCCTCACATACCTCCTGATCATTTCTTGTGAGTTCTCCACCTTCTGTCCTTAATCTGATCACCTGGTCTTTGACTGTTGTCTTCCTCCTGATGTGGCTATACAACAGTTTCGGGTCAGTCTTGATTCTCGATGCTATGTCATTTTCATACTGTCGCTGGGCCTCCCTCCTTACCTGTGCGTACTCATTCCTGGCTCTGCGACTGATCTCCCTATTTTCGTGTGTTCTCTGCCTTCTGTACTTTTTCCATTCTCTATTGCACTTTGTTTTTGCCTCCTTACACCGTCGGGTGAACCAGGGGCTTGTTCTGGTCTTCCCGTTGTTACTGTTGCCCTTGGGAATGAACCTTTCCACTGCCTCCTTGCATTTTGTTGCTACATATTCCATCATTTCATTTACTGGCTTTCCTGCCAGTTCTCTGTCCCACTGGACCTCCCGCAGGAAGTTCTTCAACCCTATGTAGTCCCCTCTTTTATAGTCAGGTTTTTCCCATTCAACTCCTGTTATTCTCTCCACTTCCAGCTCTACTATGTATTCAAAGCACAGAACCACGTGGTCGCTAGCTCCTAGGGGACTCTCATACTTGATGTCCTCAATGTCTGAGCTGCCCAGGGTGAACACAAGGTCCAATCTTGCTAGTTCATCCTCCCCTCTCACTCTGGTAGTGTCCTTAACATGTTGGTGCATGAGGTTTTCCAGCACCACGTCCAACATCCTGGCTCTCCATGTTTCGGGACCCCCATGTGGCTCCAGGTTTTCCCAGTCAATCTCCCTGTGGTTGAAATCCCCCATAACCAGCAACTTTGCTCTGCTGGAGTGAGCTCTTCTTGCCACCTCAGCAAGTGTGTGTGTGTGTGTGTGTGTGTGTGTGTGTGTGTGTGTGTGTTTCCTTGCATATAACTCTGTGTTTGTGAATGCTAATTAATTTTCATTTGTTTCCTTTCGTCAAAGACATTTATCGACAGAAACTTGGTCTATTTTGTGCGTGTCTACTCACCTAATTGCTGTTGCAGGAGTCTAGCTTAAGCCTCTGGACTCCGCCTTTCTGCTGGCCGCCGTTGGTTTCACTCTTTCCTGTCTGCATGAGCTCTGTCATACCTATCCTTAAAGCTATTTATTCATTCGGCTTCTACCAGTACTGTGTCAGTAGTGGTAGCCGCCGAATAAATACACTCTAACGCTAGAGAAGTATTTCCTTCCATCACTATGGTTCACCTGTGTTTTTAACTTGCAGCTGTGACCTAGTGTGTGTGAAACCCGCCTCTCAAACAGGCTCTGTCCAACCTGTGAATTCCTTTTATATATCATAAAAATGACTCTTCTGTTTCTTTTGCTTTATCGTACCTCTTGTTGAAGCTATCAGTGCATGGGCCCTGCCTGTACCACTTCATTCCCCTAGTCACTCCTGACTACTTTCTGATATCCCTATATCTTATCTGAATTTTCAACTACCAGCTGTGCTCTCGTGTTCCTGTCTCACATCTCTTAGACAATCAGTCCGTACTCATCATACCAATTTCTTTAAGTATTTGGTACGTTGTTATCATGTCATCCCCAGTCCCTCTGTTTTCTCTGGTCATCATGCTGCATTCCATTAACCTTTCCTGATAGAACATACCCCTTAGTTGTAGATGAATGGTTCAGAGAACCGACATGTTGATAAATTAGACACATGTGCAACTCTTGGGTATCTTTATTGAGGAAACGTTTCGCCACACAATGGCTTCATCAGTCCATACAAAGGAGAAACATGAAGGGCAGGAGGAGAATGAGGTGATCAGTCCCTCAACCTTGAGTCGATGTGGTCAGTCCATCAATCTTGAATAGAATACAGCATATGAGCAGAGAAGTGACTTATATACCGTAGTCAGGAGAGGTGCAGCAGTCGTAGGTGGTGTCACATGGACCAATGTGACATTACCTACGACTGCTGCACCTCTCCTTGCTATGGTATATAAGCCACTTCTCCGCTCATATGCTGTATACTATTCAAGATTGATGGACTGACCACATCGACTCAAGGTTGAGGGACTGATCACCTCATTCTCCTCCTGCCCTTCATGTTTCTCCTTTGTATGGACTGATGAAGCCATTGTGTGGCGAAACGTTTCCTCAATAAAGATACCCAAGAGTTGCACATGTGTCTAATTTATCAATCATACCCCTTATCTCCAGGACCACTCTCTTTGTAATCCCATTGTTAATTCCTCTTAGCAATTTATACATCATGACTCCCCTATTCCTCCTGTCCTCTAGTGTCGTCAGGTTGAGGTTCCTTAACTTCTCGTTGGACTTAACCCTTAGCTCCGAGACTATTCTTGTTGCACTTTCTCCAATTTCTTGACGTGTGTGACCAGGTGTGGGTTCCGTACTGGTGCTGTGTATTCCAATGGGCCTGATGTGCACAGCATACAGGGGGAAGCGCTAACGGGAATGACTTCTTACTTAGATGTCGATATATTATTCTTAAGTTTGCCAGGCGCCCATATGCTGCAGCGGTTATTTGGTTAATGTGCCCCTCAAGAGAAGTGCTCGTTATGATATTCACCCGACGATCCTTTTCCTTGAGTGAGTTTTACACTCTTTGACCCCCTAGGCTGTACTCCGTCTGCGGAGTATCCTAGCTTCATAACTTTTCACTTGTTGGGGTAAAATTCCAGGAGCCATTTGTCGGACAAGGCTGGCAGCCTATCCAGATCACCTTGTAAGCTTCAATGATCATCGTTCGCTTGTATTCTCATTAGTTTCACATCGTTTGCGAACAGGGACACCTCTCATTCTATCCGGTTTGTCATGTAATCCCAAGAAGATGGAGTCTACCTATCCATCTCTTTCCTGTCTAACTTTTGTTACCTTGATGTGGAACTCCAGTAGGTTTGTGACGCAAGATTTCCCATTCCTGAAGTCGTGCTGGTCGTCATGTACAAGCTCGTTCCTATGTAGGTACTCTACCACTTTCTTCTGATATTCTCTATGACTTTACTTACTGTACATGTCAACAACACAAGTGTGTATGTGTGTGTGCAAGTTAAGATATTTCACTAATGCTGCTATCCCTCTCGCCACAACTAGCTCAGTGGTAGGGTATTCCAGCCTGTGAATTTTTCATATAT
Organism: Cherax quadricarinatus; assembly: GCF_038502225.1. NCBI lineage: Eukaryota > Metazoa > Arthropoda > Malacostraca > Decapoda > Parastacidae > Cherax > Cherax quadricarinatus. The sequence continues at coordinate 9,207 of NW_027196133.1, read as the reverse complement.
AGTATTGTGTAGTAAAAGAGTGATCAATGTATCTTACCTCAGTGTCTTTGTATCAATGTTTAAAAATTTTATTCTTGATGCGTCACAAAGGCGCCCCTCCCTCACTTGCTTCACATCTACACTTTCTAGTATTTTCCCTTGACCTTCCATCGCTCTTCCTGTACTCTCTTGTGTACCTGTCTTCATTCAAGGCCACCTCACTTCGATTCGTTGTGTGATCCTGTTAGCTTTCTAGTTAAAAATAAATAGAATATCACCTCTTGGCAAAAAAAAGTCTTACTCACCATTTCGAATGCATTTATACGACATTATTTAAGATTTAAATAATGGTTAAATGAACTCTGTTCAAAAATCATGGTAACGGACATAAATAATTACAGTTACACGTAGATACACATCAATGATGCCTTAAACAACCTATATAACACAGACAAGAAGATGATAGTGAAATCAAGCGTAACTCAGACTGCACAAAGTTGTGAACGCAGCAGTCAACACTTTGGTACTCTAGGGGAATCTTGGGTTAACAGCTCAGACCAAGCAACAGGTAGAAACAGCACAATAAAACCGCAATTGCGGTGTCTAGGTACAGTAATTCCTGAATGAAAATGTATCAAGACACTTGATAATGTAACCGAAATAAATGATTTGAAATTAAACTTTCATTACTTCCCTCTAATAAATTATAAAGAAATGCAGTGTAACTTACCAGCAAATTTGTGTGAGATTATACAAGTCTATAATTACAGCGCAGATGAATGGAAAGGAAGCCAATAGATCATCAATGTTTCCAGCACGAGTGAACAGCGCAGGTAGACGGCGCAGAGCACACGTACACGGTGAGCATGTAGAAACGTCAAAATTATTATTATTATAATCAAAAAGAAGCGCTAAGCCACAAGGGCTATACAGAAGAAACGTCAAAATAGTTAGATAAATACCCAGAATCCTCGTGGCTTTAAAGTAGAATGTTAACTGATAATTACACAGTAATACGGAACAAGCAATTAAGACTTTATTGAAACAAGTGGATATTATCATCCCACTTCCGAATGAAAATAAATAATACTATTATAATGTCAAAAACAAGTTAAATAATAATAATAATAATAATAATAATAATAATAATAATAATAATAATAATAATAATAATAATAATAATAAAAGCAATGAAGTATATTAATAAAAATTAATCATATACGAATATTTATCATATATCTCCGAAGGGATACCATTAAATAAGAGTCAACCTCTTATTTAACGGTACCTCTTATTTAATAATAAGAGGCTGCCTGATTTTTCTGTTTGTTCATCCTCTTACTTTTCGATTCAGTTTCGCACGTAAGTCGAGAACGCCTCATCCAATAAGCTTCAAATTTTCGACACTTGTGTACAGAAACAAGGCTGAAATTCTCCATACAAATTACATGTTCACGTTCCCCATGACCACAGTTATGGAAGCTTTTCCCCATTATCCTCTCATGGCTCAGATAACTTCCAAAATCAGGATGGGTGGCGCGTCAAACGTTCAGTAAAGGCGTGAAAAACTAGAACGGCGTAGGAGAGTGAAATTCAGGTCTTTGGGTGCAGATCTGACGATTTTGTGAAAAAAATTAATCTTTTTAAATCGCCTTAAATAAATTTCAAAATGCCTTTTCTGAACGGCTTCAATATTTAATTACTGATGCGTCCCATGACTAGGATATTTCCTGTTAAGTTTCCTTTGCGTGAGGGTCAATTTATTGACGTAGTCAAATAGTAAGAAACTGGAATAGATGAATTCTGTGCCATAACTGGAGAATTACTCCTCTGATCGGCTTCAATTTTCCATCAATGACGTGGTTTCCTAAACACAAGATTTACGCTGCCATTGGTTGCTATAAGTCTAAATTTACCGATTTTATTGAATTAATAGTGATTTTAATCTTTTCTTCAATATGTAGCGAATGTTTTTTCTGATTGACTTCAAAATATTATTGACAGTATTATTGATTTATTGTGAGATTAGTCAGAATAAGTACAAATTTGAAATTTTGCTGAAATATTTAAAGAACTTGGATTAGGTGGAATCAGATCGATTACTGAAAAATTCTGTTCGGCTTCAAAATTCTAATTAGTGGCATTAATTAAAACAGTTTATCACTCTGAACAGTAAATTTCAGTTTGTCAATTGTTTTCCATGTAATAAGTAATGAACACCTCTTTTGATCAGCTGTAATATTTCTGTAACTTAATAAGAAAAATTTTTGTTTTAATTTTGAGTTGTAATGGTGTAACTGTCATATATTGGCCAATTTTATCAAATTGTTTTAAAAAACTCCAAACAAAATAATTTTACAGGATTATAGAGAATTTCAAAACAATTGCAGCTGCAAATAAGAAAAAAACGAAAAATATTAAAAACTTCCGTTTTTCTAGCGTTTTTAAATTTCCTGAAGTGAGAGAACTGTTTAATACTGGACGACCTGATGCCGGAGGTCGTCCCTCAGCTCCAGGATGCTCGAACCATCGAGGGTTTTCTTTAATAATTTCAGAACGGCTTATTCAATCGGCTTCACAATTTAAACCCTGGTCAACTATTACTTGGTGAAAGTTTGTAGAGCAATTGACATGAGCAGGTGTTCTGTACTCAATTTTATATAGACCTTAATCAATTCCTGTGAGATCGCTGTACACAGCTTCATCTGTACTATTGCAGGTATCACAGACACATTGACTAATGTTGTTATATATGACTAATGTTGTTATATATATCCACATGCATGTGATGGAGGTAGTGTTGGTGATTGTGGTGGTGGTAGTGGTAATGGATATGTTGTTGGTGGTACATGTAAACATTTGTACATACATAGATTAATGCATACATATACACATGAATATATGCATACAAAAATGTATTCATGCACATATTCCCAATCATATACATATGCATATATGTACGTATTCACACTTACTCAAACACACAAATAAATGTATAAGCTTACATCTGCACAAAAGTACATAAATCCACATATGGATTCATATGCCCATAAATACACATACACACACGTACTGAATACATATGAAAATGCACAATTTTTTACATAAATTCATACGCAGAAACATACACACACATACATACTTATATTTTGTTGCACTGGTATTCGGTATCCAGACCAGAGCTTTGGTGAGATGGGTAAGGAAGAAGGATGGGTAAGGATAGAAATATTGGAAAAGGGTGGGAGGGGAGTGAGAGGTAGGATATAAAAGGTAAGTGGCCCAACCACTTTGGTGTAATTTAAAAAGTGTATGTGAAATGATAAGATATTCTTAAAGGGGTATAATACTAACCCATCAGAGTCACATAGATATAACACATATATAAGTACATGACTCTGAATTGGTAGTAATTATACAAGTTGCAATTTTTTTTTTTTTTTTTTTTTTTTTTTTTTTTTTTTTTTTTTTTTTTTTTTTTTTTTTGCGATTGCACAACTGATATTTATGCGACAATGAAGGCAATAATTTTCTGGCCAGTTTATAGAATTCCGTGACAATGGCTTCTTGCAGGTGGTGTCCAGCCATAGTAAATAGCATAATTTTTACATTAGATTGTTATATAAGATGTCTCCCTAATTGGGGGCGATGATTTTCTCAGTATACATAGAAGGGTTCTGGTGTTACCCAATCTTCTTCATCAGGGAGGTTGCTCAATATCATGGGTCGATGGTAATCATCTTTATGTATAAAACGACGGACCCTCTGTGGGAGAGTCATTCTTTGAGTCCTGTGAGGAGGAGTATTGATGATATAATCCGTGGTATTTACCACTTGTATAGGATGTTCTCTATCTGGCATGTATAGTTCTTGCATTGTATAGAGTTGTTTCTTTTTTAGGGTGTCAAGGCGTACATTTATGGCTGTAATATCTTGTTGTATGTGTAAATCTGCCATTTTTACTCTGTCTCTCCTCCTGGTATCGGTAATGAAGCGAAAAGCTCTATTCTGGACCCTTTGTAACCGTAGCATATTTGTCTTTGTTGTTAATGACATTGGGACACAAGGGTATTCGAGTATAGGTCTTATTAACATTTTATACAGATGTTTTTTGACATGTTGAGGGGCTTGATTGAATCGAAAGAGACTGCTAAGACCGGCTTTGGCTGTGTTGATCTTTTTAGTTACATGAGATGTTGAGTGGAGCAGCCTGTCTATTTCGTATCCCAAAATCTTGTTAGGGTTTCTAATGGCTACAGATGTACCTCTGATGGAGATACCTGCTTTATCTTCAATTGTTGATGCAAAACATCCTATCGTGCTAACAAGGACCTTGTCAGGATTAGTCGTAATTCTCCACTTCTTTTCCCAATTAGATGTTCGACGAAGTTCAATATTCATTTTTTCTATGACTCTCTCATACTTGTATTTTCCTGTTACCGGAGTTGATGAGACGACATGAATAACATCATCTGCAAACTGTGTCACAATCGTATCACTAAACTCTGGTTGAGGAAGGTCATTCACATAAATGTTGAACAGAAGTGGACTGAGACAAGAACCTTGTGGGACACCAGCCGTCGGTATAAAAGGCTCTGTCGACCTGCCATGAAAGGTGGGAATGATTTTTCTTTGAGTTAAGAAATTATATATTACTCTGAGGAAAGTCCAGTTATGGTCTGGTAGGTCAATGAGTTTGTATATAAGGCCATCATGCCATAAGCTATCAAAAGCTTTATGAACATCTCTGGTGGCAATTAAGGCGAGATTCCCCTGATGTTTTAGACTTGCTACAGTATCGAAAATAACATTTATTGCATGATTGGTTCCTCTATGTGTTCTAAAGCCAAATTGTTTTTCAGTAAAAAAGTGATTAAACTGCATATAGTAGTTCAATCTGTTGGAAATGACTTTCTCAAGAACTTTTCCAGTGACTTCAAATAAAGATATAGGTCTGTAGTTCCCAGGTTGGTGGATGTCTTTATTGGGTTTACCAAGAAAGATCATCCTAGCAGTCTTAAAAACAACTGGAAAATGTCCTGAGGCCAAGATGGCATTAAAGATATTTACCAAAGACTGTTTACAATTTCTAGGTAGGTACTTTATTTGTTTCATTGTTATTCCAGAGAGGCCAGGGGCTCTATTTCTCATTCTTCCAATAACCTGACTTATCTCTAGTTATGTAATAGGTCTAGTAAGCGGGTGGGTATCTTCAAGAGTTGAAGTATCGATGGAAGGTAGTGGTTGTAGATCATCCAAGTTCTCATCTCTCCATTCATTTACCAACTGATAATGATTATTGTTAAATTGACGACTGTTATTGTGGGAGAGAATTTTCTCCCATACATCACCCATCAAATTAGCCTGGTCCTGTGGATCGTCAAGTTTAATTTCAACATCTTCATCATCCTCATCAGTGAAGGTATGAACTAGGTAGTTAGGAGCCTTGTGCTTTGCCCCTAAAAGTTGTCGGATCTTACTCCAAAATTTTGCTGGTTCACGTTTATATTGATTAGCTTGAAGAACTAGAAATTTCCATAAGTCCCGTTTGTGATGACTAATCATGTTAATTAATTCTTGCCTTAATCGGTGCAGTGTAGCTGCTGGTGGTTGTCGCGTTTGAAGATGCCTTCGACATTCTGCTTGATAATTTCTTAAATTGTCCCTAATTTCCCTAGTAGGTTTATATTGTTGGTATATCTTTGTGGAAGCTAATTGACAAGTTGCATTAGTAGCTTCAATTATTCGATTATGCAGGGACCTGATTGCATCATCAATTGCAGTGGAAGGTAGATTTTCCAATGACACAATTTCATCCTCACCCAGAAATGCCCTGAAGGGGTCAAATCCTAGGGTGTTAAGATTGGGTTTAGGAGGTACAGGTATTCTAAATGGAGAAGTTTGTAGTTGTATTATAACAGGGATATGGTCAGATCCTACGTTTCCACCAGGAGATATACGACAGTGAAAGATGTCACAGTCTCTGTTTGTCAGTACTATATCTGGTGTCCCTGGATGAGGTCCAATGTACGATTTAAAGAATGGGCCTTGAAATGACAAGTTTCTAGCTGTCATGATATTAAAGAGTTGTTTTCCTTTTAAGTCACCCAGTGGAATACCAGCTCCACAGTTGAAGAGGGCAGGGTGATGAGCATTAAAATCTCCCGCTAGAATTGTTGGAATATTTCTGCTTAATATCCTATGTAGAGGAATTGACTCTATAAATGGTTGTCTCGGGGGAAAATATCCAGTTCCTATCACTAGTTGTCCATGAGACGTTGTCATTTCTATTGCAAGAATGTTATCTTCATCAACATGAATATTTTTAAATGTATAGCCTAATTTAACTAAGATGGCTACACCACTAAAGGGTCCTCTCGATTTCTCCACAGTATAGTAACCACGTAATTTAATATGTTGATCAACTCTTGCAGCTGTCTCGTTCAAAAGTATAACATCGGGATTGTAATTATGTAGTTCAACCTCAAGAAGGTAACGGTTATTAAAGAAATGTTGAACATTAAGTTGGAAAATTGTAATCCCCATTATTTCTTGCACTGGAATGTTATGGTGATGCTTCAGTATTTCTTTTACGTGCTTTGAGGTAGAGGCGGCTGGGATTATAGAACACGGGGATCCCTTTCTCGGATCACGCAACGACGGAAAGACATCTAGTTAATAAACAGCATATGGCAGTGTATCATCGGCTGTATTAACCTATATATGGTTGTAGGGGTTGAGTGTTAGCTTCTAGCCCCGCCTTTCTTAGATCCGCCACTTGTCAGAGTCACTCCCTTTTAACCTCGTGGGTTCTATCGTACCTGCTCTTGAAATTATGCATGGAAACTGCCTCCACCACATCTTCGTAGAGATCATTCCTTTCCTCGACCACTCAGAGACTGAAGAAAAACCTCTTCATATCTCAGTTTTCCACCTCTCAAACTGTCTCTGTTATCATGTCTCCTCCCAGTTATTCTGTTCTCCAGTGTAGTTAGATTTAATTCCGTTAAGCTTTACTCATGGCTATTACCAGAGTTCTGGAACTAATTTCATTACATACCTCTGCACTTTTTCCAGCTTATTTATACATTTTCTCAGGTGTGGAATACATTGTTTTGTTGCATACTTCAAGAAGGATCTTACATATATTGTCAAAGTTCCTTAAGACTACATTCATATTTGTTGAGGACCATTAACTGTAGACTTGAGTGTGTATGTGTGCGTGTTGGTGTGAGATTGTATGTATGTATGTGTATATGCATGTATGTGTACATATGAAGGTACGGGTGTGTAATAACAATGATAGTAATAAATTATCAGACAATGTTCTGATACTGAAATCTCCTCAGCTGTTCTTGAAGATGATTTTATGGGTTTGTGCTAAGCGCGCAGTGCTGCCTTTATTCTTAAAGTCAAATCTTGAAATACTTTACTAAATAATTCGAAAGTTGCCAGGGAGACACACACACACACACACACACACACACACACACACACACACACACACACCTGACTCACGAAATCGTAATGACACGATTGGAACCATACCACGGGCGGGGTTAGAACCCGCGGTTAGAATCGCGGGTTCTAACCCCGCTCGTGGTATGGTTTGTTTCGCACACACACATTTCCCTTCAGAAAAAACATCTAACAAAACAAATCCAGACCTCTGTGTAACCCGACCTTTAACATTTAGGTCTTAAAAAAAAGGTAGTGCATGGCTTGGTTGTGCCTTGTACACTTAAATAATTAAAAATTAGGGACGGGCAACAAAGGGTCTCCAGGACACGAACTAAAATTTGTAGCAAAATAGGAACAAAGATGAAATATTTATTGTTTTTCATATAGTCACATTCATGTGGTGGTGAAAATTGTGTATAACGAGATTATGTGATTGTATTACATATATTGTTTATTATTGGTTATCTTCTTCCTTATCTCATTCTCAAGCGATTATATAAGTAGTTCACTGCGTCATTAAATTTGTGGTTATATTAATGAACCAAACAAGAACAACATTTAGTCTTTAGTAATGAACCATGAATATAGCAATATTGCATTTAAGGTAATGAACCATGAACAATATTGCATAGCAATATTGCATTTAAGGTAATGAACCATGAATATAGCAATATTGCATTTAAGGTAATGAACCATGAACGTGGCAATAAAGTGTCTATGGTGAAAAAAACAAGAATGTGGCAATTTTGAGGTTAACTCCTGAAACTTTGCATTCACTCTTCTTTCTTGCAACAGTAAAGAATAAGGTGGTGTTACGACTTTGATGTTGTAACTTAAATAAAATGTTCCTGGCTCATAAATGTTGCTAACACTGTTGTCTAGGGGTTATTAAATTACTCTGAAAACACAGCAAACCTTGGGCTAGCATGTACTCGTATATTAAACAATATTAATTATTATTAGGAAGGAAGGACAAGAACTCACCTATACAAAAATATACATATATTAGTAATAGTAACTTACATACAACTTACAATCTACTCCAAAATCCACCACACTCCAGTTCACATTAACTCACTAACAAACTGCTACTAATAAGTTAAACAAAATAAATGAACATTTATGAACAGGGAGGCTCCATAACACCCCCCCCCCTTCTGCAGGCTACATAGCCTACAGTGGAAACGTTAAATACTCTCCAAAAACACAAGACCCTGCATACTAGGGCTTTACAAATAAAACTGAGAGCACTTAAACACAAACACCTACAGGATACACTTTTCAAAATTACTTACTCAAACTACCGCCCAAACATGATGACTTCACCCTGTGACCACCCGTGTCGTACTGAACTAAACACACCTCTCCTCTGCTCCTGTCCTGGCCACTGCCTGACTTACAGGAATAAAATGCGTTCGCTTACAGGGAATAATACACGCCCACCTTCAGTATTCTACACGGAAAATGACATATATGGAGCGTTATTTTATATATTTTTTACAGTACTCTGTAACAAGTGGCAACATAATTCACCTTAGAATCTCTAAGCCTATCGCATATAACCCATATAATAGTATAACATTGATATCTGTCTCTGATAAATTTTAGTCAGCAGTACAACGGTTAACAAGAAGGTTTGGGAACCATCAGCACACAAGTATGAACCCAGATAAACTCTGATATTTCCATCTAAGAACCAGTCTTATGGAGGACTCAATGGGTGTTGTAGCACAGTTTCTCTCAAAAGAATTAGAAATGAACAGTTTATTT